>NC_088226.1:5183682-5281182 GCF_036934945.1 Oncorhynchus masou masou
TTGGCTGTATTCTACCTGGGCATATGAATGGTTTCCTCATGAAGATTCACAATATATGGATTTAACAACAAATTTGTACATGTACTAAATGTTAAACACGTGGGTCTATGTTGGAATGTATAATTAGTTAATAAACCATTTTAAAATATGTCAACTAGGCCTAAGATATACTACAGGAATTAGAACAAATTTAGTACACATGTTGTCACATATAATTTCTATCGCTATCTTACTAGAATAGTAGAAGGACAAATTGAAGGTTCAGCACAGGATTGATCCAGGCAAGAGTTCCTTTGCACAGGCTTTGTCTGTTTTGCTAGATTACCAGCCTCTCTAGTCTACATTTCCAGCAGTCACACTCTGTCCCCCTCATCACATGATTCAAAAACATGTTTCAAAAGCAGTCAGATTCATTAATGCAGCCAATGACTAAATTGCATTGGCTGATCTCAATCTGACAGTTTTCATGGCCACAGGAAGACCACAAAGCTTCTTCCAGGAGGTGCAGCATTGTTTTAAATGAGGTTTATGGCTGGACGTTCATTCTCGCTCTGCCATTCTATTCCATTAGGTCACACTGTCCAGCAGAGGGCAGCAGTGACTTGGAGACGTGTCTATCGTGATCAATCTGGAAAAGAAGCACACCCTTGCACGGTGTCTGTGAGAATAAGGGATATAGATACTGTTTTTTTATATGATATTATTAGCCTCAAATCTACATAGAAAGATGATGTTGAATGTAATTGTGTTGTTTCAACTGAACTGAATAAAATTAACTATTTTGATCTTAGGAATGTTACAGTGTTGACTGTGTGTAGCCTCTACCTGTGTATCTAAGAAAAGAATCTATGTGCTTTTTGTATTCCAACTTCACTCATTTCTCTCTAAATGGAGCACAATAGTTTGGTCTCCAGTTATTGTTCCAATAACATACATACAGTATGAATGTCAGCGTATGCATAGTTGGGCTATTATTATGTTAACATTACTAAGATTGTCACTAAATGTCGTGTCTTGTTATTTAGCTTTTTTTACATCAACTGGTGCATGTTGCTCCTACAGGTGTATCCAGTGTTTCAGTAGAACTGGACAAATGTATTGTATTTTAATTCCCCTGTTAGATTACTCTTCCACTTGGTTGGGCAGCCTGGTCTCATTGACCTGATGTAACATAGTAAATGTACATCCAGGACACTCAAATTAGTATGGTGTGTTACGTTTGGTATGGTTACATAAGACAGATGGTTACTTAGGGGAAAAAATGAAGTAACCCTTACCTTAACCCTTTTAGCTAACTCCTAACCTTAACCCTAACTTTAACCCTAACTCTGAACCCTAACCCCAAAATGTAACATTGTACATTTTGCAAATTTGTAACATATAATATGAATTGTAATTCGGAACATTTCATACGAAATGAGTGATCGAGATCCACGAAACGTAACATATCATTCTAAATGTGTGCCTCGGATTTATGTACAGAATTATACTGGAGGGCATGCGTGTGTGAGTTTGGTGAGCAGCACCCTTAGTTCTGCTTGGATGGGGGTATGAAGATTGTTTTTTGTTTTATTGTTTTTTTCGGGGGGGGGTCGTAGCCAACCTCAATCATCTGAGGAGATGAACAGTAAACAATGCAGAGTGACTTCCCCAACCAACGCCTGCATCAGCAACACTTAGTTTTCCACTGAATAAACACCCACCTAATTGTTTCAGGAGGAAATAGGCAGAATCCCTCTTTCCCTGTTTATTACAAAACCCTCTTAATCTTAAGAAGAGCACACGTGGCTTTGAGATACAGACTGACAAATTAATTACCGGCTAATTCTCACTTCTCTCTCCACTTGTTTGAAACAGGACAATATCGTTTTTTTGGTTCTGGTTCTATCAAACTCCTCGTCCTTACATTCATTTAGTTCCCCCTTTTGGCTGATAGATAAAACATGTATTTATTCATTTATTTGGCTTACAGGTTTTTCCCAGCTACCCCAGAACATCTGCTCTTCAACACACAGAGTACCGTTCAAACAAGGAAGTATGATTTGAATGCAAATCACTCATTCAATCACATTGAGATTATTATCAATGTTACACATGTAAAAACAATATTATTAACACACTGTTGTAACCGAAAGGTTGCAAGTTCAAATCCCCGAGCTGACAAGGTACAATTCTGTCGTTCTGCCCCTGGACAGGCAGTTAAACCACTGTTCCTAGGCCGTCATTGAAAATAAGAATTTGTTCTTAACTGACTTGCCTAGTAAAATAATGGCTAAATTTTTTTTGTGTTGAATGAAACTATAATAATTCACACCAGGAAGAGGTCAGCATTGATTCAAGCTACTCAGTAGGTAGCTAGTATTAGTCATGCCATTGTAGATATTCCTCTGTCTTTCTTTAAAATATCTAAATGTCACTTCTGATCCTGAGTGGCGTTCAACACTAGTGAAGCTCATCAATTCTCAGTAGTGTAGTTTTAGAAGTAGGACTATGAGTACTTTTTACTCCAAAGGATCAGAGTGATGCCTTCTTTGTCTGGACTCTCCTGTTGTTGCAGTGCTGCAGTAAACACAACACAGTGGGTGAGCCTGGAGGAGCAGGGCTAGCCTAGCGGAGAGGTTGGCTGTGGGCTGGCCAGCTCAGTGGGCCTGGCGTGGGGCTCTGTCTGATGATGGCGGTGGTGGGGTCGCAAGGGAGCCCCGGCACAAATGAAAGGTTAAGTAACGGAGGCAGGCGAGCTTGTCATCACATTAGTCTGGACTCCCTGTAATTGTGAGGATGCTGCTGTCAGCCCCCGTCACTGTTCAGAGCAGAGCCAGCGCTCTCGATAAAGTGCTCTTCCGACTGGAGATAATTGAAAATCCAAAAAGACTTGGGCTAATTTGATTACGCCGGGCAATAGCTGAATTGTTCCCATTTTAAAGGGATTTGATTATGACATGCAGTAAATTGTTGCCGAAACTGCAGGAGCTATCCCTTCTGATGAGGGGATAATGCTGGAGGGGAGGAGTGGTGTGTGTGTGTGTGTGTGTGTGTGTGTGTGTGTGTGTGTGTGTGTGTGTGTGTGTGTGTGTCAGCCTACAAGTTCTTAACCTGCTACTAACTCCCTTAACTTGACCTAATGAAGTACAGTGCCTTCATGTGGAGGTGGGATGATAGACAGAGTCATTCTCTAATCACTTAATAAATGTTAGGTTGTGTACAGTATCAACACTCTTTATGTGGAAGTGTTCACAGCTATGTATTTCTCCCAAGGAGAACACAAAGGACCCAGTCATCACTGTTGGACTTTTACTCTGACCATTGTCTGAAATATCAGCTGGGTCCTTTAGAAGCCTGCCGTAAAGCCCAGACACCAGACGTGTGTAATATGTGTTCCCTCATGCAGCCCTCCGTAGAGGCCTCACACTCTACCTATCCCACAGTCTTTGGGCTGTATATTTGTATGAGGGATCCCTGGTCATTCAAGACATTGACATTTGAGTGAAATCACAACTGCAGACAGATGACATACAGCCTCACTCTGTCTCTTTGTGAGGAGCACGTAACGCTGTGCAGCCACAGGGTGTGGCCAGGAGGGAGCAGTCTTGTGCCTGTGTGTGTGTGTGTGTGTGTGTGTGTGTGTGTGTGTGTGTGTGTGTGTGTGTGTGTGTGTGTGTGTGTGTGTGTGTGTGTGTGTGTGTGTGTGTGTGTGTGTGTGTGTGTGTGTGTGTGTGTGTGTGTGTGTGTGTGTGTGTGTGTGTGTGTGTGTGTGTCCGACTGCACGCATATATGTGCGTGACTGTGTATACATGTGCCCGACTGGGTGTGTGTGGTTTGGATGTGTTCGAGTGTGCATGTGTGTGAGTTTGTCCCTTTGTATCTTGGTGAGCAGCACCCTTAGTTCTGCTTGGATGGAGGTATGAAGATTCACAGTGGGGAAAAGTGTTCTTTGTAAGGCAGGCTTTACCCAGTGAAGTGTCCCCATTTGAGACAGGGCACCCAGCTTATCCCCCAAAGCACCTTTGACTGGGCCGGCTCTGCTTCGCTCCACTCCCAGCCTGCCCTGGCACAACCGGTGGGCAGTCACACTGACCCTGGCACAGATGAGTCATACACACACTCACACACACACTCCCTCTATTTAAACGACTGCGTTAGGTCTTCCTCTCAGTCTAAGACCTTGTCTGTTTCTATTCAGCGTTGTTGAATACATAGCATACGAACTATTGCATAGATGTTTGGAGCGTGTCTGTGAAGACTGCCATAGTGGCAAGAAAATACGACTGAATTTACTTAAGTCCTTCAGGGTAACTTTCCTCTTTCATTTTGGCTCTAAGAAACAGCAAGCGGGTGCCACTGTGGTGGGAGAGATTAAGTTAGCATTGATTGCTTTATTGGTGTGGTTGGGTTGTCTCTCGTCTGAGGACATTTGATGTAAACACAAACATTTTTCTTGTCTTTCTTCTTGTCTCTATCTCATCCAGAGACCATTCCTTTTTTTACGTGCACAGTATAAGGTGCAGAGGAACTGCAGAAATTAGCAGAAGTCTTGTGTTGATCTGGCAGTGCTCCTGATGTTGTCTGGACATAAGTCAGCTATTATCACTCTCATTGGAGCTGTTGCATGCAATGTTCCAATTTTAATCAACACCTAATTACGTATAATAATGCACATGTTCCTAATTGGCAATTACTCTGTAGTTTGACCCAACCGGTATGGATTCAACGTGTTTATTGGCAACAGCTCTGCTGCGTGCTTTAGGATCTACCATCGATTCTGAAAGTCAATCACCAGACACACATTACAGTTACTTTTTATGAGAGCTCTGCAACATTACGCAACTCTTCTTTTTCAGTTTGATGCCTCTTTCTTTGTTTATTGTGCTGAGCTGGTGCTATCCCCCTTGGACCTCATTGTGGATACGTTTGAGTGCGTCAATACCATAGTCTTTTGGCATCAGCCATCAATAGTCTGCCCATTAAAATGTGGAATTGCTTAACGCAACACAGCAAGATGCATTTCGCAGCATGGGGACGGGTATTTGCAAATAGATCAATGGCCTTTTACTGCCTTCTGAAACCATTGTCTGCCAGCAATTGGACATGTTTTGGAGAGCATGGGGAAGGCAGAAAGAGAGACGCGGGGAGAGGCGAAGTGCCCCGACACACAGACAAATTAATTACCCATATGAAGGTCTGCGAGATTTGTTTTTTGGGCCATTATCAAGTGACATTGCAAATGGTTGTTCGGCCCTCTCTAGGTAATGTAGCCTAAACAATGTCTGGCCCCGGCCATCATATGGATCATTAGCAGCTTGCCATGGGACTGACTCTGGTTCTTTGGAGCTGCCCTCGTAGGGGCTCCTGGGAGTGCTGCATGGGCTGCCCGTGCCAAGGGAGTAGAGGGGACTGAAGGGTGCCAGCCCACAGAGAGGGGAGAGAAGGGGGAACGCCTGTCACTCATTAGGGTGGCCGCTCCACTGTGGAATCTTCTGAACAGGAACAGTCTCCAACCACCGCAGTCCCAACAGCAGCAGCTCCAGCACTAGTCAGCCAGCAGAGCAATAGGAGAGTGTGCTGTACATTCAGTACATTCAAAATATACTGTTAATACAAGTATGACGTGCAAGTTGTAACTTAATGTGGACTATTGGAACTGTGTATGGACATGGAGACACTGTGGTGGTGAGGTGTCCCTATCAGAGTGGACACGGAGACACTGTGGTGATGAGGTGTCCATATCAGAGTGGACATGGAGACACTGTGGTGATGAGGTGTCCCTATCAGAGTGGACATGGAGACACTGTGGTGATGAGGTGTCCCTATCAGAATGGACATGGAGACACTGTGGTGATGAGGTGTCCCTATCAGAGTGGACATGGAGACACTGTGGTGATGAGGTGTCCCTATCAGAGTGGACATGGAGATACTGTGGTGATGAGGTGTCCCTAACAGAGTGGACATGAAGACACTGTGGTGATGAGGTGATGTATCCCTATCAGAGTGGACATGGAGACACTGTGGTGATGAGGTGATGTGTCCCTATCAGAGTGGACATGGAGACACTGTGGTGGTGAGGTGTCCCTATCAGAGTGGACATGGAGACACTGTGGTGATGAGGTGTCCCTATCAGAGTGGACATGGAGACACTGTGGTGATGAGGTGTCCCTATCAGAGTGGACATGGAGACACTGTGGTGATGAGGTGATGTGTCCCTATCAGAGTGGACATGGAGACACTGTGGAGATGAGGTGATGTGTCCCTATCAGAATGGACATGGAGACACTGTGGTGATGAGGTGTCCCTATCAGAGTGGACATGGAGACACTGTGGTGATGAGGTGTCCCTATCAGAGTGGACATGGAGACACTGTGGTGATGAGGTGATGTGTCCCTATCAGAGTGGACATGGAGACACTGGTGGTGATGAGGTGATGTGTCCCTATCAGAATGGACATGGAGACACTGTGGTGATGAGGTGATGTGTCCCTATCAGAGTGGACATAGAGACACTGTGGTGATGAGGTGATGTGTCCCTATCAGAATGGACATGGAGACACTGTGGTGATGAGGATGTCCCTATCAGAATGGACATGGAGACACTGTGGTGATGAGGTGATGTGTCCCTATCAGAGTGGACATGGAGACACTGTGGTGATGAGGTGATGTGTCCCTATCAGAGTGGACATGGAGACACTGTGGTGATGAGGTGATGTGTCCCTATCAGAATGGACATGGAGACACTGTGGTGATGAGGTGTCCCTATCAGAGTGGACATGGAGACACTGTGGTGATGAGGTGTCCCTATCAGAGTGGACATGGAGACACTGTGGTGATGAGGTGATGTGTCCCTATCAGAGGAGACATGGAGACACTGAATGGTGATGAGGTGATGTGTCCCTATCAGAATGGACATGGAGACACTGTGGTGATGAGGTGATGTGTCCCTATCAGAATGGACATAGAGACACTGTGGTGATGAGGTGATGTGTCCCTATCAGAATGGACATAGAGACACTGTGGTGATGAGGTGATGTGTCCCTATCAGAGTGGACATAGAGACACTGTGGTGATGAGGTGATGTGTCCCTATCAGAGTGGACATAGAGACACTGTGGTGATGAGGTGATGTGTCCCTATCAGAGTGGACATAGAGACACTGTGGTGATGAGGTGATGGGTCCCTATCAGAATGGACATAGAGACACTGTGGTGATGAGGTGATGTGTCCCTATCAGAGTGGACATAGAGACACTGTGGTGATGAGGTGATGTGTCCCTATCAGAATGGACATGGAGACACTGTGGTGATGAGGTGATGTGTCCCTATCAGAGTGGACATGGAGACACTGTGGTGATGAGGTGATGTGTCCCTATCAGAATGGACATAGAGACACTGTGGTGATAAGGTGATGTGTCCCTATCAGAGTGGACATAGAGACACTGTGGTGATGAGGTGATGGGTCCCTATCAGAATGGACATGGAGACACTGTGGTGATGAGGTGATGTGTCCCTATCAGAGTGGACATAGAGACACTGTGGTGATGAGGTGATGTGTCCCTATCAGAGTGGACATAGAGACACTGTGGTGATGAGGTGATGTGTCCCTATCAGAGTGGACATAGAGACACTGTGGTGATGAGGTGATGTGTCCCTATCAGAATGGACATGGAGACACTGTGGTGATGAGGTGATGTGTCCCTATCAGAGTGGACATGGAGACACTGTGGTGATGAGGTGATGTGTCCCTATCAGAATGGACATGGAGACACTGTGGTGGCGAGGTGATGTGTCCCTATCAGAGTGGACTTGGAGACACTATGGTGGCACTGTGGGTGATGTGTCCCTATCAGAATGGACATGGAGACACTGTGGTGGTGAGGTGATGTGTCCCTATCAGAATGGACATGGAGACACTGTGGTGGCGAGGTGAGGTGTCCCTATCAGAATGGACTTGGAGACACTATGGTGGCGAGGTGAGGTGTCCCTATCAGAATGGACATGGAGACACTGTGGTGGCGAGGTGAGGTATCCCTATCAGAATGGACTTGGAGACACTATGGTGGCGAGGTGAGGTGTCCCTATCAGAATGGACATGGAGACACTATGGTGGCGAGGTGAGGTGTCCCTATCAGAATGGACATGGAGACACTGTGGTGGCGAGGTGAGGTGTCCCTATCAGAATGGACATGGAGACACTGCGGTAGCGAGGTGGGGTGTCCCTATCAGAATGTCACCATGGATCTTTCTAGACCTGCTGCTGCTCTTGACACTGACCAAGTTAATAATATGCCTTTGTCTGAATTCAATGTTTTACCTATATTGGTTCCACTATTATAGAAGATAATGGAATGGGACAGTTTTATGTTCTTTCTTTATGAGGTTCATAGAAAAATATGAGAAAAGAAAGAAAACATTTAACTTAAACCGTTTGTCCAATTTACTTGTCAACAAACAGACAAACCATTTTATTTCCCTGCATGTTTTGAATGTACTGTGCATAGCACAAACAAAAATGCATTTTTCCATCAAAATGAAAAAACCAAACAACAAATTGGCAAGCTGCTGATGGGTTTATTGTACAGAGACCCTGCATAATGCCCCGTGTCAAAAAAGCAAAGTGAAATTTCCTGTTAAATATGCAAAATCCCGCCTGTCTATTGAATGATAATAGCCCAGCACCTTGTCGCAGGGTTGCTGACTCCGTTGGCTGGCCATCAAAGGCCTGTTGACTAACTTTGAAAAGACCTTGTGTTTCCTGACTCTGGGCTTTCCAAGATTGGACAAATGCAGCATAAGAGGGACGAGCGAGGGAGCGGAGCACCAGGACGAGCGAGGGAGCGGAGCACCAGGACGAGCGAGGGAGCGGAGCACCAGGACGAGGGAGGGAGCGGAGCACCAGGACGAGCGATGGAGCGGAGCACCAGGACGAGGGAGGGAGCGGAGCACCAGGACGAGCGAGGAGCGGAGCACCAGGAAGAGCGAGGAGCGGAGCACCAGGACGAGCGAGGAGCGGAGCACCAGGACGAGCGAGGGAGCGGAGCACCAGGACGAGCGAGGAGCGGAGCACCAGGACGAGCGAGGGAGCGGAGCACCAGGAAGAGCGAGGAGCGGAGCACCAGGACGAGCGAGGAGCGGAGCACCAGGACGAGCGAGGGAGCGGAGCACCAGGACGAGGGAGGGAGCGGAGCACCAGGACGAGCGAGGGAGCGGAGCACCAGGACGAGGGAGGGAGCGGAGCACCAGGACGAGCGAGGGAGCGGAGCACCAGGACGAGCGAGGGAGCGGAGCACCAGGACGAGGGAGGGAGCGGAGCACCAGGACGAGCGAGGGAGCGGAGCACCAGGACGAGGAGGGAGCGGAGCACCAGGACGAGGGAGGAGCGGAGCACCAGGACGAGGGAGGGAGCGGAGCACCAGGACGAGCGAGGGAGCGGAGCACCAGGACGAGCGAGGGAGCGGAGCACCAGGACGAGCGAGGAGCGGAGCACCAGGACGAGCGAGGGAGCGGAGCACCAGGACGAGCGAGGGAGCGGAGCACCAGAACGAGCGAGGGAGCGGAGCACCAGGACGAGCGAGGGAGCGGAGCACCAGGACGAGCGAGGGAGCGGAGCACCAGGACGAGCGAGGGAGCGGCGCACCAGTCATGGCAACCCAGAGACGCCGGAGGGACATACGCCTTTGAAGTGATAAAGACCCTTCTCTTTCTGCTAGACATGTTTATAAAATGGCTCTGCTGTTTGTGTACAGCACACCCCAGGGGTCACATTGCTACTGGAGTTAAACGCTTGAATGTTTTCCTGGAAGGTTCTGAGTATCCATCCATGCTGTAGCAGCACAGCAGATGTATGCTGGATGTTCCTCTGTGTACCATTGATGCACCTACTGTAGTACCATTTAGCATAATCCTTAGTCTCACTGGGCCAGACCATTACATAAAACAAATAGATACAGTTTTAGTCGGAAGTTTACATAATCTTAGGTTGGAGTCCAACCACTCCACACATTTCCTTGTTCACAAACTATAGCTTTGGCAAGTCGGTTAGGACATCTACTTTGTGCATGACACAGTCATTTTTCCAAAAATTGTGTATAGACAGATTATTTCACTTATAATTCACTATATCACAATTCCAGTGGGTCAGAAGTTAACATACACTAAGTTTACTGTGCCTTTAAACAGCTTGGAAAGTTCCAGAAAATTATGTCATGGCTTTACAAGCTTCTGATAGGCTAATTGACATCATTTGAGTCAATAGGAGGTGTACCTGTGGATGTATTTCAAGGCCTACCTTCAATCTCAGTGCCTCTTTGCTTGACATCATGGGAAAATCTAAAGAAATCAGCCAAGACCTCAGAAAACAAATTGTAGACCTCCACAAGTTCATCCTTGGGTGCAATTTCCAAACGCCTGAAGGTACCACGTTCACCTGTACAGTCGTGGCCAAAGGTTTTGAGAATGACACAAATATTAATTTCCACAAAGTTTGCTGCTTCAGTGTCTTTAGATATTTCTGTCAGATTTTACTATGGAATACTGAAGTATAATTACAAGCATTTCATAAGTGTCAAAGGCTCTTATTGACAGTTACATGAAGTTGATGCACAGAGTCAATATTTGTAGTGTGGACCCTTCTTTTTCAAGACCTCTGCAATCTGCCCTGGCATGCTGTCAATTAACTTCTGTGCCACATCCTGACTGATGGCAGCCCATTCTTGCATAATCAATGCTTGGAGTTTGTCAGAATTTGTAGGTTATTGTTTGTCCACCCGTCTCTTGAGGATTGACCACAAGTTCTCAATGGGAGTAAGGTCTGAGGAGTTTCCTGGCCATGGACCCAAAATATCAATGTTTTGTTCCCCGAGCCACTTAGTTATCACTTTTGCCTTATGGCAAGGTGCTCCATCATGCTGAAAAGGGCATTGTTCATCACCAAACTGTTCCTGGATGGTTGGGAGAAGTTGCTCTCGGAGGATGTGTTGGTACCGTTCTTTATTCATGGCTGTGTTCTTAGGCAAAATTGTGAGTGATCCCCCTCCCTTGGCTGAGAAGCAACCCCACACATGAATGGTCTCATGATGCTTTACTGTTGGCATAACACAGGACTGATGGTAGCGCTCACCTTGTCTTCTATGGACAAGCTTTTTTCCGGATGCCCCAAACAATCGGAAAGGGGATTCATCAGAGAAAATGATCTTACCCCAGTCCAATCCCTGTACCTTTTGCAGAATATCAGTCTGTCCCTGATGTTTTTCCTGGAGAGAAGTGGCTTCTTTGCTGCCCTTCTTGACACCAGGCCATCCTCCAAAAGTCTTTGCCTCACTGTGCGTGCAGATGCACTCACACCTGCCTGCTGCCATTCCTGAGCAAACTCTGTACTGGTGGTGCACCAATCCCGCAGCTGAATCAACTTTAGGAGACGGTCCTGGTGCTTGCTGGGATTTCTTGGGCGCCGTGAAGCCTTCTTCACAACAATTGAACTGCTCTCCTTGAAGTTCTTGATGATCCGATAAATGATTGATTTCAGTGCAATCTTACTGGCAGCAATATACTTTCCTGTGAAGCCCTTTTTGTGCAAAGCAATGATGACGGCAGATAACCATGATTGACAGGGGAAGAACAATGATTCCAAGCACCACCCTCCTTTTGAAGCTTCCAGTCTGTCAGTCAAACTCTATCAGCATGACAGAGTGATCTCCAGCCTTGTCCTCGTCAACACTCACACCTGTGTTAACGAGAGAATCACTGACATGATGTCAGCTGGTCCTTTTGTGACAGGGCTGAAATGCAGTGGAATTTTTTGGGGGGGGGATTCAGTTCATTTGCATGGCAAAGAGGGACTTTGCAATTAATTGCAATTCATCTGTTCATCACTTTTTATAACATTCTGGAGTGTATGAAAATTGCCATCATACAAACTGAGGCAGCAGACTTTGTGAAAATTAATATTTGTGTCATTCTCAAAACTTTTGGCCACGACTGTACAAGCAATAGTACACAATTATAAACACCAGCGGATGACACAGTCGTCATACCGCTCAGGAAAGAGACGCGTTCTGTCTCCTAGAGATTAACGTACTTTGGTGCGAAAAGTGCAAATCAATCCAAGAACAACAGCAAAGGAACTTATGAAGATGCTGGAGGAAACAGGTACAAAAGTATCTATATCCACAGTAAAAACTAGTCCTATATTGACATAACATGAAAGGCCTCTCAGCAAGGAAGAAGCCACTGCTCCAAAACCACTATGGTTTGCAACTCCACATGGGGACAAAGATCGTACTTTTTGGAAAAATGTCCTCTGGTCTGATGAAACAAAAATAGAACTGTTTGGCCATAATGACCATCGTTATGTTTGGAGGAGAATGGGGGAGGCTTGCAAGCCGAAGAACACCATCCCAATAGTGAAGCATGGGGGTGGCAGCATCGTGTTGTGGGGGTGCTTTGGTGCAGGAGGGACTAGTGCACTTCACAAAATACATGGAATTATGAGGAAGAACAATTATGTGGATATATTGAAGCAACATCTCAAGACATCAGTTAGGAAGTTAAAGTTTGGTCGCAAATGGTACTTCCAAATGGACAATGACCCCAACCATACTTCCAAAGTTGTGGCAAAATGGCTTAAGGACAACAAAGTCAAGGTATTAAAGTGGCCATCACAAAGCCCTGACCTCAATCCTATAGAGCATTTGTGGGCAGAACTGAAAAAGTGTGTGAGAGCAAGGATGCCTACAAACCTGACTCAGTTACACCAGCTCTGTCAGGAGGATATGGCCAAAATTCACCCAACTTATTGTGGGAAGCTTCTGGAAGGCTACCCGAAACATTTGACACAAGTTAAACAATTTAAAGGCAATGCTACCAAATACTAATTGAGTGTATGTAAACTTCTGACCCACTAGGAATTTAATGAAATGCTGAAATAAATTATTCTCTCTACTATTATTCTGACATTTCGCATTCTTAATATTAAGTGGTGATCTTAGCTGACCTAAGACAGGGAATTTTTACTGGGATCAAATGTCAGGAATGATGAAAAACTGAGTTTAAATGTATTTGGCTCTGGTGTATGTAAACTTCCGACTTAAAAATTATATAATAACACATATGGAACCATGTAGTAAGCAAAAAAGTGTTAAACAAATCAAAATATATTTTATATTTTAAGTAGCAGCTCTTTGCCTTGATGATAGCTTTGCACACTCTTGGCAATCTCTCAACTAGCTTCACCTGGAATGCTTATCCAACAGTCTTAAAGGAGTTCTCAAGTGTGTCCAAACTTTTGTCCGGTACTGTATGTCACATACTGTAACGACGTTCTTCGTTTGTCGAAAGAGAGTCGGACCGAAATGCAGCGTGTTGGTTACTCATGTTCTTTAATGGAACAAATGACGGAACAAATACACGAAATAACTTATAAATAAAAAAAACAAACAAACAGAACGTAAAAAACCTATACAGCCTGTCTGGTGAACACTAACACAGAGACAGGAACAATCACCCACGAAATACAAAGTGAAACCCAGGCTACCTAAATACGGTTCCCAATCAGAGACAACGAGAATCACCTGACTCTGATTGAGAACCGCCTCAGGCAGCCAAACCTATACAACACCCCTACTCAGCCGCAA
Source organism: Oncorhynchus masou masou (assembly GCF_036934945.1). NCBI lineage: Eukaryota > Metazoa > Chordata > Actinopteri > Salmoniformes > Salmonidae > Oncorhynchus > Oncorhynchus masou. The sequence goes on from NC_088226.1 coordinate 5,197,296, forward strand.
TCCCAAATACTACAAACCCCAATACGAAAATACAATATATAAACCCATGTCACACCCTGGCCTGACCAAATATATAACGAAAACACAAAATACAATGACCAAGGCGTGACACATACACCAGATAGGTGTAGTGAAATGTGTTGTTTTACAGGGTAAGCCATAGCTGTTCGGTACCCCTGGCGCAATTAGTCTTAAGTGCCTTGCTCAAGGGTACATTGACAGATTTTTCACTTTGTCAACTCGGGTAATCGAACCGATGACTTCTCGGTTATTAGCCCAACACTCTAACCACCAGGGTACCTGCTGCCCTAATCCTTGGCAGAGCATGTTCAAACAAAGACACAGTCAGTCAGCATCCGTTATAATGTGTCATGCAGCTGTTATGTCACATGTATTAGAGGCGTAATGAATGGTCTGTGTAGCTGTTCTCGACATGAAAAATGTGTGGCGCTCTCTGTAATCAATGCCGGAGCAATGTGAATTCATCAGGCCATTATTCTATTACACTAATCATCTGGAGAAGCCGAGACAAACTACCAGCTCCACTCATGACATTGATCATGTGTAGGTATTCTATTAAACCTAATAATACACTTTCTTTTGGCTAAATCACCCCTGCACATTCCAATACCAAATGACTTCTGTTCATTCTATTAAAGTGAAACTACTCTCAATTATGTATCATAGTCCTATTTTCTGATCATAATGGAGATGAAACACTTTCATTTTACCACTTAATTATTCATATTTAACAAAGGTGCTGCGCCATCACACTCCAAAAGAGGCCTCCTCCTCTCCCACACCCCTTTTCGAGATATCTTCTTCTTCTTCCAGTCCCTCCTCTCTGTAGCATGGCAAGCATTTGAACATAATCCGTTTGAGTCCGTCCTTTGATGAAGAATGTGTTTTATGTTGACAAAGTTTTATTTGGGCTCCTCAAAAGAATCCACCTGATCCTTAGTGAGGAGTCATTTTGAATGGGTTTATTTGGTATGAATATGTCTCATGGCTGGTTGGAATGCTGTGTGCCAAGGACAGTTAATTGAAGGTGAGTTGATAATGACCCAGCTCTCTCTGTGTTGTGGCCTCGCTCTCTCTGTCTACCGTGTGTTCGCTGATAAGTAAATCCACTGTTTGGCCTGGCAGCGATGGACTTGTCACTGTCATGTCCCAGCCTGTGTGTGTGTGTGAACCCTTGGATGCTGGCTCCCCCAGGCAGCCTGTGTGTAGTCCTGTACAACAGAGGGTGTAGGGTAGTCTCTGTAACACTCTGCCACAGCCACACCTCTTTACACCAGGCTGTGGTTCAGCTCACTCAGAACGGCCATGTCAGCAGCCCTCTGCCCTGACTGTCTAACATCAAACCCAGTGTCCAGAAATGCCCCCTACCTAAGTGATCCTTACATTCCTCTCCACCTCCCCTCTCTTCTGCTTCTTTGACCCCACCCTTCTCTCTCTCTCTGTCTCCTTGCCTCCATCTCTCTCTATCTCTCCCACCCTCTGTTGTGTTGTGATTCATTAACATGTCTGAAGTGGACATGGCGGCGTGGACTGGAGGAGCGTCATCTGAATCAATGCCCCTCGCCTCCCAATCTGCCCTTTATCATGTTAATATGATTTCCATTGATGAAACACTTTTTCAAAATGGCATCCCTCTATGGTTTTACATATTGGCTTTTTAATTCAAGGCCCTCAGTGCCGCATCGCTCTTGTTGAGAGAGAGAGACGGAGAAAGAGAGACAGACAGACAGACAGACAGACAGACAGACAGACAGACAGACAGAGAGACAGACAGACAGAGAGACAGACAGAGAGAGAGACAGAGAGAGAGACAGAGAGAGAGAGAGAGAGACAGAGAGAGAGCGAGCAGAGTGAAAATGAGACGGATGTTGCTTCACTGAGGAATTGAACACGGGGCTGTCTTTCTGTGCGTGAGTCTGTGCTTGTGTGAGGGCGTGTGCGCATGCGTGTGATGCATGAGGGACAGTGTTTTTCCTGCTCTGTCGCTGATGGAGTGTGTTATGTCGTTAGGCCCGGCTCAGAGCAGAGCAGAAGTCCATCTGAACAATAGAATGGCAGTATGTCTGCCTCTATAGGGCCAGTGGACCAGCCCTACTAGTGCTAGTTAAACTGTTCTCATGGAGAGTAGTGTGTGCCTTGGCTGGCCTGTCACTCTCTCTTTCACAGCTAGCTAATGTCCTCACCACCAGAACACTTTCAACCCCACTAGCCAGTGTTGCTACAAGTGTTAACAGTTTGTCTCAACAGTGAAGTTGCAGGAACAGTGTACCAGAGTAATGCATTTTAGCACTTCGATTTACAGACTTCTAAACATTCTTACGGAGAAGTATATGTGCTCGCCTTACTGGAATTCATTTAACTCCAGGGGCCCTGTTGAAGAAAGCGGCAAAGAAGCATATTTCAACTATTATCTCCAAACATTGTTTTATGGATTAAATGAATCCAAAAAAGCATTGGTATAGTGCAAGACATTATTTATTTTGGCCTAGCTGGAAACCGCCAGTACTAGACAGAGTTTTACATCTCACCACCTCAGAAATTATCAATGTCTATGTCCGGTAGGAAAAATAACTGCATCGTTATTCTGATCGGATTATGACTCCTATGAGCTCAGAAACCATATGCAGTATTTAGAGGGTTATGAAAATCATTACCTTCTTCCTTCAGGCGATTACCAGTTTCCATAACAACCCTTAATGAACACTCAGCCAATCACCTGATGCCAACCTGATTAGCTGCTATCGATTCATGTGCATCATCTCAGTCATTCTACAGTCATAACCACCTTGAAGTATGTTCTAGGCTGTCATTACGGAGTTGACACCAGGGTGTCATTACGGAGTTGACACCAGTTACTGTATATATACATTGTCTTAGCTCTTGGTATTGACTCAGAGCTTGGAGGGACTCTCCATCATACATCTCTAGTATCTCAACAGAGAGCTGGGTAGATCTGTGTTGAGCTCACTGATTAAGCAATGGCTCTTCCCTCTGTTGCAAACGACAAGCTGCCAGGGACTTTGGTTTTAAATTGTGCAATTAGTGATCTGGCATGCTTTGCTTGGCTTCAGCAAGACTCAAATCCCAGGCCAGCTCCTCACTGATGCACAGTCGACAACAAATACTCCAGGAGCATTTTTCCGACAAATTTATCAGAGCCCAGGCTTTCAACTCGCTTTCCGGCTACGCTAACCTCGCTCAAATGCTTAGTTATTTACCACTTTACAGTTGGGTAAACAGTAGTGATTGAGGTTATGGTATCGGGTGCAGTGGCTGCAATGATATTTCACATTCAGAACAGCAAAACCCCAGCTACAAGGTGAAAGTAATCATTATGATGTTGGTACACCAGGCCTAGTCTGTGAATATCATGCCAGATAGAGACAGCCAGCAGCAGAGAAATCAAACTAGACCGAGGTGAAATACAGGGTGTTACCGATTACATATCGTACGCAGAACATGCATAATGCATAATGTGGTCCACAAAGGAGTATGAAATGAATGGAGTATGTCACATAGGTTGTGGGTCTACATAGCGGATCAGTTCCCCCTTGATGTTCCTCCTCCAAAATTGGACTCTATTACGTAAAATAGTTGTGAAGGTTGGCATTATATATATATATATATATATATATATATATATATATATATATATAACTTAACCTTAGATAACATTAAGAGAGTCTTAGATAATAGCTTTAATATTTAATTTCCCCTTGAAGTCATAGCCGGGAACATTAGAAGTTCAACAAGAATTTGGGAGAACTTGTTGTCACAAAAATATTCTTTTGACATGTATTTTTAATCACTAACTTGTTTGAGTAGAATCTTGGCAGCCTTCTAAACTGCTTTCATTTCTGCAGTGGTTTGATTCATGACTAAAGCCAGGCATCAGAGGCCTAGAGTCTGACCAGTTGGGATTTCATGTGCCTTGCCGATAGATAAAAAACTTGCAAAGTTACAAAAGATAATACTCTGAGTTACAAGTAGCATTTCCCCATGCATTCACAGCTTCACTCTACAGCTGGGCGCTAAACATCCTGTTTCACGCAGACAAAAGTGTTATTGGGAACGGCATCACGCTACATGTGTAAGTAGATGTTTCATTGTTACCACTGTTGTATTTGTAGTGGTAATTAACATTCGTATGCCTATATTTGCGTTAACCATTACAAATGAGATGCATTTCTCTGCTTTTCATCAGGGACAAAACAACAGTATTTTTCTCTAACTCATTTGAGAGGAGCTGATATATTCTCTTCTACATGTATACTATGCTATAGCCTGCAAACCAATGGCATTCAAACAAATGGTATTCAAACAAATGGTATTCAAACTAATGGTATTCAAACTAATGGTATTCAAACAAATGGTATTCAAACAAATGGTATTCAAACAAATGGTATTCAAACTAATGTTATTCAAACAAATGGTATTCAAACTAATGGTATTCAAACAAATGGTATTCAAACAAATGGTATTCAAACTAATGGTATTCAAACAAATGGTATTCAAACTAATGGTATTCAAACAAATGGTATTCGAACAAATGGTATTCGAACAAATGGTATTCGAACAAATGGTATTCAAACAAATGGTATTCAAACTAATGGTATTCAAACAAATGGTATTCAAACAAATGGTATTCAAACAAATGGTATTCAAACAAATGGTATTCAAACCAATGGTATTCAAACCAATGGCATTCAAACCAATGACATTCAAACCAATGGCATTCAAACCAATGGCATTCAAACCAATGGTATTCAATCTTTTTCACAATAATTTCTCATGACCCCACCCCAAATCTAATGATACAACTATAAAATTGAATTTATCGTTCTCAAAAAATGTATATTTTTCCATTGCAGTTCCCCAGCGACCCAGACTTTGAATACCACTGCTGTAAAGGGATCTAGAGAGCTAGACGTATCACACAGGTACCGCAGACATTAAATGAGAGAACCGAAAGACAAAAACTATTCTCTGAAAACATGACTGACATGCAGCCTAGACACAAATATATCAACACAGGATTTTAAATGGCATCTGATTAAAAACAAATATGTACAATATGAGATTTTGTTAGATAAACATGTATAAAAATGGAGTCATCCAACACCACAACCAAAGTTTTGACAATGTCCTTACTTGTATATTCTTCACACATCCTGTATCAGACACTTTTCCCTTGTCCTCAGCTAAGTGTAGTCCAATCTATGATGTAATGTTCAGACTGGGGATCCTGGGGTTTTGGACTGTAGTAATGCAGTGAGGGAGCCCAGTGTGTTTGGACCTCTCGGTCCTGCTCTGTTCCCCTGCTCTGTTCCCCTGCTCTGTTTCCCTGCTCTGTTTCCCTGCTCTGTTCCCCTGCTCTGTTCCCCTGCTCTGTTCCCCTGCTCTGTTCCTCTGCTCTGTTCCTCTGCTCTACTCCCAAAGCAAACATAGCAATTACAGCCGCTGTCAGTCAGTGTCAGACACAGCGTTGGTGATCAATTGTGACCGCTGGACCCTGGATATTAGACGTGTATGTATCATAGAACATGCAGGGGAGATAATCCTCTCCCAGCTACGTAGCTCTTCCAGGCCTGCCGTTCTCTCTCCTCTCCTTTCCTCTCTTACTGGATCCAAAGGGGATCCATTTTGAGGGCTGCTTTTTCCCAAGCAACATGGGCAGGTTAGGTCTATGCCACTCAAAGCACAACCTCGTCTCCATCACCAAATAAACAAACTACTCAATGTTTTGCTTCCACAGTTCCTTTAAAATATCTACCTAGTCTCCTTCATGGTGCAAAACCTCTTTAGTAGAAGGCACCACGGCTGTAGTCGCCCAGTAACACAGCAATGTCTTTGTATCTCTGGCGTATCTTTATACCATTCTCCCTCAGTGGTAGTGACTCTCTCATCCCCCCACTGTATAGAATGAGATACACCACATCCATACATTCACACACAGTCTGGAGGGAGAGAAGAGAGGCTGTGTGTCTGTCTCAATCCCCAGCCTGGAGTATACAGTGTAAGTTAACAGCCATACACACTGACCTCAGAGCTGTTGTTTAATCATCAGGGCATTTTAATGGCTTGTCAGAGTAATGAAATATGGTTGGAGGCTACCTGGTGCAAACATTACTATAAATCCCTCTCACACAAGCTGACGTGGGGCTTAATGGTTATAAATCATCACTTTAGGGAGAGAAAAATGACAGCTATTAAAATAATGAATGGGATGATTAATTTTTCACATTAAAGATTAAAAGCTATGAGAGGTATCATTAGATATTTGAGCTGCCGTAAACGTTTGAAAGTGAGAGCTTATTTTCCTCAGTTTATGACGCCCTCCGTTTCTTCATTGTCATCCAAGTTTCTGCCCAAGTTGGCTGTCTGGGTTGCACTGACAGAGGCATTCCTTCCTCCTAATTTGTGCTGTTGTAAAAATGCTCAGAGGAGAAGCCTTGAAGAACAGTCATGGCTGCAGGCAGTACAGGGCCTCCACAGCCACTCTGCAGGGGCTCCCCAAGGCTCTCACAGGCATCTTCAAAACCTCCCAAATTATTTCACCCCTCTAAAGCTGTCAGGGCCGACTTAATAGGAACCAGAGGAAGTGATAGGGGGCTAGTTTGGGGTTTGATTAAATCATGTTGTCATGTTGGAAGGCTATGAGCTATTAGCTATATAATATTAGTGGGTAACTGTATTAGCAACTGATTATTCAGCCCTGTGCATACATGACATACTTAGGGAGAACGCATATGCACACACATGCTCAGTGGGCTTACATAAATCCCCATGTATAGACAACCAATGACAGGCTCTCTCTATCTCGCCGATGGCTCCCAAGAGAAGGTGCTTTATAGCACAACAATTCCTAATTCAGCTTTCACTTCTATGGGACCTGCCATGTTGTTCACACATACGGTATATCACCCAAATTGCAAGGCAAAAGATTAGAGGGAGAAGCATAATTAGAGCATTAATAACCATGCATGTTAGGGAACATAAGTAATTGACTTTTTCATGATGAATGGGAATCCAAACAAGGCAGGAGAGAGTGAAAGGCTCCATTAGATATTCCAGGCATGGTTCAGTCTCAGTAGAGGCGTGAATATCACACTTTTCCCACTGTTGCCCAATTATTTTTGTGTTCCCAGGCAATGATAGAATTGCTTGTCCAACTGCAGCCTTCAAAGGGATAATCTAATCGTCTCATTGAAGCAACGGCTCCATTTGTTGGCACCGAAAGAAGCATTGGTTAGTAAAGTGATCTGCTCAGAACAAAGCCAGGTATTTGTTTAGCTAACTAACTTATTTGCAAAGCAGTGGGACATTTAAAGAACTCCTCTGGCATTCTGCGTGCATAGTTCCTTTTTCATTTTGGGTTCCTCTCACTCTTCCTCTCTTCCCTGTTTTTTATTTCATCCCCTGTCACCGGAGACAGTTGTGCCCACACCTCCTTCATGTGTTTCCAGCCCTTCTCTCTGCTCCATCTGCTAATGATCCAGGGAGACCAAATACAGGGCCGCGCTGGAACAAAATGGCCGCCAGAGCTGCCCGCTTATATCTCAGCCCTCCCTCCCCAAATCAATTCTGACATTTAATTCTGCCCTTATAGAAGGTAATGGTGCATTCAGGGGTTGTTACCGATAATGTTGAAATGGTATTGCTGGGTTTCACTGAACAGATGAACTCTAACCTCTACTGCTGAATGGTCTTTGGTTTTCCCTCCCCAGGTTGCCTTGCCTGCTATCTTGTGTTTTTTTTAATGAATATCTGGCTTAAATGTTGATATTTACCAAATTAAATATCTTTGTTGGTCCATCTGGGGAAACATCCCACTGGGCACACACAGGTTGAATCAACGATGTTTCCACTTCATTTTAATGAATTTACGTCAAACCAATGTGGAATTAACGTTGAATTGTGCCCAGTGGGATATGTCCCGTCTTGACAGAAAAGCAGCCATAGTTCTTACTAGCCCCTCTCTATTTCTAGCAGCAGAACTCTTTAAGTCAGTTAGTCAATATGTTGTTTCTAATATATTATTTACTGGCTTTGACTTGTTGTGTATCAGAATGTCATGAACAACTGGTTCAGTTTTTGCAGTCGTAATCATGTTGAGAGGAATCACAGAGCCAGATGTCGAGGACTCATTTTACAGTGTTTATGCTTTCCTCCAAGTTTATGTAAAATTCATCCATTCCCTGGTTTATTTATCCCCATTTGTACAGTCTCAACAATTAGTCAATTCCCAATCAACAACAGAGAAGAAATTGCTTTTAATTACTTTTGATAAATGACAAATTGTGTTGGCATGGCTCCCTGCAAATGCTTAATTGGGAGGAGGGCGGGGTGAGAAGGCGGGCTCAGCGAGATGGGATTTCTGGGGGATGAAATCAATGCAGTTTTCTCTGTGGTTCACCGGCTGGGCTGCTGGGCCCCAGCCAACCTGAGGCCTGCTCAGATTCACAGCTCAGCAGAAACATTCACAGTAGGAGAGCACTCACACACTTAAACAACACACACGCACGCAAGCAGGCAGGCAGGGACACACACGCACAAACAAATAAACACACACATTTGACTCGTTGTAAATGTCTGAGAAATGTAAATGTCTGCAACTGCCTGCCTTGGTCCTCCTGTCTAAACTGGGGATGTGTTGCCTTGTGTCTACAGGGTTTGTTAGTATCAACAGTGAGTGAATCACCCAGCTTTGGCCCGTCCGGCGTTACCTGTACATGGAGACCCCCAGCTGGGCAGGTACGTCCCTCTGCCTCTCTCTCTCTCCAACACACACACACACACCTGCTCTCTCTCTACCTGCCTCTCTATTACACACACACACACACACACACACACACACACACACACACACACACACACACACACACACACACACACACACACACACACACACACACACACACACACACACCTGCTCTCTCTCTCTACCTGCCTCTCTATTACACACACACACCTGCTCTCTCTCTACCTGCCTCTCTATTACACACACACGCACGCACGCACACACACACACACACACACACACACACACACACACACACACACACACACACACACACACACACACACACACACACACACACACACACCAGTATCCCCCGGTGTGTGTCAGTGTGCCAGCTGGAAGGGGTCATCCCCAAACATACACACACACAGTCGTGCGCAACTAACCTCGCGGGGACATACAATTCAGTCCCATTCAAAATCTTATTTTCCTTAACCCCTAACCCATACCCGTACCCTAACCCTAAAACTAAACCTAAACCTAATTCTAACCCTAGCACTAATTGTAACCTTAAGACTAAACCCCCTAGAAATAGCATATGACCTTGTGGGGACGAACAAAATGTCCCCAGTTGGTCAAATGTTTGTTTGTTTATTATTCTTGTGGGGACTTCTGGTCCAACAAGTATGGTTAAACTTGTCCACACACACACACACACACACACACACACACACACACACACACACACACACACACACACACACACACACACACACACACACACACACACACACACACACACACACTCTTAAAGTCTCTCTATTACACAAACACACACACACACCAATACTCGCTCTCTCTGTACCTGTTTCTCTGCATGTGTATCCTCTGTCATTACACCTTTGTGTGTACTTCTTTAAAACACCAACTTCAAGACCGTCAATCAACCTGATGTGGTCAGATAGCGGAAGACTGGCTCGGCACCTCCACAAGGCTTTCATCCATATGGCCATGGCCCAGGCAGGCGCCCATGTGTGTGTTTCCTGCTCCCCTGGCTGGCCTCGCAGGAGCCATACAGCAGGTGGCATTGAGGATCAATGGGCCTTCTCTCTCCTCCCGTCTCCTGCCCCTCTCTCTCTCTACCATTACATCTGCTTTGCTTTATCTTGGCCAGGTTACAGTTGTAAATGAGAACTTGTTCTCAACTAGCTTATTACCTGGTTAAATAAAGGCGAAATAAACAAACAAAATAAAAATCCTCTCTCCTCCCCCTGCCTCTCCCTCTCTACCATGAGATTCTCTCTCCTCCCCTGCCTCTCCCTCTCTACCATGAGATTCTCTCTCCTCCCCCTGCCTCCCCTCTACCATGCCTCTCCCCCCTCCTCTCCCTCTCTACCATGAGATTCTCTCTCCTCCCCCTGCCTCTCCCTCTCTACCATGAGATTCTCTCTCCCCCTGCCTCTCCCTCTCTACCATGAGATTCTCTCTCCTCCCCCTGCCTCTCCCTCTCTACCATGAGATTCTCTCTCCTCCCCTGCCTCTCCCTCTCTACCATGAGATTCTCTCTCCTCCCCTGCCTCTCCCTCTCTACCATGAGATTCTCTCTCCTCCCCTGCCTCTCCCTCTCTACCATGAGATTCTCTCTCCTCCCCATGCCTCTCCTCTCTCTACCATGATATTCTCTCTCCTCCCCTGCCTCTCCCTCTCTACCATGAGATTCTCTCTCCTCCCCTGCCTCTCCCCCTCTACCATGATTTTCTCTCCTCCCCTGCCTCTCCCTCTCTACCATGAGATTCTCTCTCCTCCCCTGCCTCTCCCTCTCTACCATGAGATTCTCTCTCCTCCCCTGCCTCTCCCTCTCTACCATGAGATTCTCTCTTTCTCTGCCATTACCTTTCCACTCCACAACCTCCAGCCTCTAGCATCCACTGGCGAGGCCCAAGAGGTGTGCCCATTGCACCTTACCACATCACACTGGGATAAAGAGTGCTGTTTTCCATTAGACTAATTGCTTGGTTATAGTTCTATATTATTGCGGTGATCAGCGGTGTGGTGTGGTAATGATGGACATCCAGTGCTCCTGTGCTAGCTGGTGGGTGTCCCCCCCCCCAAACTGCCCTCACACAGTGCTGCTAATTCTGCTCATACACGAAACAGGAGCCAAAATGCAGCTTTACGCTGATAAATAAACAAGTGTAAACAAAAAGGCTCCCCAAATGTTTTGATATAAGATTTAAATCAAATACCTAATCTCTTTGCATTCTCAACAGGTGCAACATTCCAATGATTTACGAAATAAACACTCGAGTTCTAGAGCCTGTTCATTTGCCTCTGTTTAAAACAGACAATATGGTACTAATTGGCTCTAATTTACCTTGGCCTCGAGTTAGACTTTCTTATATGATCACGATATAAGTATAATGAAAATCTGTTTTCGAGGCAGCTCGTGTCGCGTCTCCGGTCAAACAGAGCTCATTGACTACAATATTAGATTTCTCCCTCCTGCGCACTTTGTTCTTCTCTGTGTGTCAGCAGACCTCTGAAGAGCTTCTTTTCACTCATTTCTATGAAGTCTGACTCTGTATTACTCCTGGATGTGAAGTCCTAGTGTGCTATATTGGTACAAATGGAAGGCTTCCCCAATCAGCCATCACACTAGAAGCTTTCAATCAGCAGGCGGAGAAAATGGAGATAACAATGAGTTAATTTAGCCACAAAGACTTTGTATGTATAATATTCCTTCAAGAGATAATATAACTGGTTCAACTGTTAACTAGGCTTAGTGTGAGGCATCTGGTCCGTGGTGGTCTCACCGGTCCTAAACATCTCACTCTGCATGGTTGACCTGTGGGATTCCTTCAAAAATAGGCCACTTCCCCTCTGTCTGTTTTTGCGGCTATGATTGTTACAGACACACTGATTATCTTCCCGCTCTTATTTCACTATATAAAAGGGGCCGGGATAGAAAATCCTTGGCTGTTATTTTTTTTCTCCAGGTGTGGGTATTGATCTTTGCCTTTGCTGCAGGGGAGTCTGTTCACTTAAAAGGTCCACTGGTGTAGCAGGGCTTATTAAACAAATAGCCACAGAACAAGGCCACAATCGCTTTGAATCACGGACGAGGTTGGCTGTCTCAAAGCACCGCCGTATCAAATATGGAACACTCCGCTAACAAGGTGTGTAATCTATTTTAATCACATCATATTTTATCAAACAAGGAGAAGGTTGAACATAACTAAGGGAGAAATGGTGGGGATTTGGGGGGGGGGTGAATTGTATTTTGAAATTGAATGTGACGACTGGAGACTGGGCTGGATTCTCCATGCATGGCTTCATAATGAAGCTGGACAAATGGTCAGTTATGGCTGACTGTAGTGGTAGCTGGAGAATAGGAGTAACGTGAGGGGTAATTCAGTGCCAGTAATACATTCACCTCATAGGGATGGTAGCTGGTGTTAGACGTGGATCAGAAGCAGTGGGGCTGCTGTGAAGGTTGTTATTTCTCTCTCTGGTATCACTGTACTGGCAGATGAACATTGAAAACATTGAGAAGTTGTAGGTTATACAGGGACTCTCTCCTCCTCAGGCCCTGCGGCAGAACACCATCTATTCTGCTATTATACCACCCCTGTACAGCAACACATTTCCTCACATCTCATATTATTTCCCCCTCTCTCTCTTCCTTTTCTCCATTGGGTTCCAATTCCCCATCTCTTTCTATTTTATATACGGTGCTTCTCTCTGTCACAGACACACATACACGGATGGACACACACACACCTGGATGTAACACTGTGTTGATGATGGGCAGAGTTGAGGGAATGACTTGTGCTAGTCATCACAATTCAGGCAATCATCTGTTATACACATCTCACACTGGCTGGGCTCATGGGCTAGTGTTTTCAATCGTCTTTTTCCTTCAGTCATAAATTGTTCCTGACACTCTGACACTATACTAGGTTATGAATATATGAATATGTAGCGACCACATACACCCCACAGGTCAGACAAGTTAATGGATAAAGAACCAAATTATAGACCACTCCATAAGAAATACCACTTGTGGAATTGGTAGATAGACAGTACTAAAATCTTCTTATTGACATTAGAGGTTTTACATTTGAAATTATTAACTCTAAATACACCTTACCAATAGCAATGCATCGATTTTAATCAGAATATGCCATTCAAACTGTGTGAAATTATGGTCCTTTCAAAGTAAACACCCAATACATTTCTAAATTCAAAATGGAATTGTTCAGTATCTCTTCCTTTCTCTCCATCGTCTTCTTGGTCTCTCACTCGCATATAATTCGCTTTCTTTGTGATTAATAGTTTAGATTTCACCGATTTTCAAAATTCCTCCTGTGTTACCGCCGGCAGTGTTTTCCTCAGCCCCCTCGCATGGCCGTAGGAGCTCCTCCACAGTGGAGGGGATTGGGGGAGAGGAGGAGGCTGGAGGGAGGTGCCTGCGTCTTTAAAAGTGAGGAGCGAGGGAGCGGGCGGGCGGCTAGCTGGATTGTGCTGACGGCAGGGCTTTGGTTCAGAGCATGCCCATTAGAGGGAGCCATAAATCCTAGGCTCTCCGGGCCTGGCTGTGTCAGCAGTCCACTGAATGAATTGATTTTAAACGCCACCAGAAAAAAAGAGGGAGAGAGAGCCTCTTTAATTCAACCTCCAGCAGAAACCTCTTTTCTCTCCCTCTGCTTCTCAATTCAGAAGTGTCATTGAAAAGGAGTGAAGTCCTGAAACACTGAACCTGTCAGCAGCAACAAGCCCTGGGCTACAGCCTCAGTCCCTCCACACACCTGTGATTTACTGGAAAGGGGGAAACAACAACACGCCACAAACCAAATGCATCATCTTAAATTCCAAACAGCATTTGTTCTTTCCCTCCAATGTTCAGTCCTCTTTTTAGATTACGGCGAGAGAAATGAGACATATCGTAAAAAATGTGCTCGGGCATTTGAATTTCAAATGTGTTAGTTTTGGAAATTGATGTATGTGTTTGTCTACTTAGGAGCAGCATCCATGTGGGCATGCATTTATATATTATCAGCATCAATGAAAAGCTGTGTGTCGTAGCCCTCCCCTCTCGTCTCTGTACCCCCATCGGGGTGCCTGCCTGTGATGCTGTGAGTTGCCTTAGTATGCTAACCATCACATCACATCACACAGCACACGTACTCAAACACACACGCTCACACTTTCATGCATACTTACATTAATTATGTGCTCACACACTTACATTATGCTTAAACACACACATGCATGTATACACGCACTTTTCTCTTTCTCACACACACACACACACACACACACACACACACACACACACACACACACACACACACACACACACACACACACACACACACACACACACACACACACACACACACACACACCAGTATCCCCCGGTGTGTGTCAGTGTGCCAGCTGGAAGGGGTCATCCCCTGCCGTGCTGCCCTTTGTGTCCTGCTCTGTGGTAATGCTTGTTGGACCCTTTACCGCTGCCGTTGTGTGACAGCGTGGGTGCATGCACTGGGCTCTGCCCTGGGCTCTGCACTGGGCTCTGCACCGGGCTCTGCACCGCTCCGCTCTGCGTGGCACAGCGCCGTGTGGTGAGGTATTCCCCAGAGAGCCCAGCAGCAGAGGCAACAGCAGGGACTTCCTGAGAGTAGCGTGGCCAGGCAGGGTGAGGACTGACCCTCGTAAAAACCCCAGCCTCAGCCGACTGATGTGGAGCGGTGTGATGAGAGAGAGAGAGAGAGAGAGAGAGAGAGAGAGAGAGAGAGAGAGAGAGAGAGAGAGAGAGAGGGGAATGGATGGAACAAGAGAGAAGGCAGCATCCTCTCTGGCTCATTACACTGTTTAAAGAGCCGACGCCTCTGAATCACCTGCCCAGCTCCACGCTTCAAAAAAGCCCAGCCACCAGGGATCATACATCAACTTCTCCATCAGTCCCCCGGTGCCGCTTTCTCACCATTCTCCCCCTCCCAATCCAACCAGCCGCATATCACATTCACATGTATGGAATTCAGCTGAACAGATAATGCAGAGAATCAAACAGAATACATTGCCCGAGCGCCAAATTATTGAATAAGGGAGAGTGAATATAGGAGTGTGACAATTTAATGTGCCTCATCATGTAAACCTGTTAATTGAATGTTTTGCATATACGCCAGGCAACATCCATGGCCCAGTTGTGTTACATGAACAGCCTTAATGCTCGGTTCTTCCTCATCTCAAAAGCACACTTTCTCATGCCTAATTACCCCGAGGCTCTGGGCTGGAGGAAGGAGCGACTGGCGACGTATTACGATACAGATTGCGAGTATATTTCACTTTGAAAAATGGGCAAAGCACACAGGAGTAAGGGCTTGATTACAAGGAGCGGGGCATAGAGCCTCTACATCTTCCTCCTTCCTCCCCTCGTTTCAATTATGGCTGACTGGAGGCCTGCTGCTGCCACCGTCCTCGAATAAAACTAAAATATGATAAAACTGGAATATCAGGCCCGCCACTGATTGAACCTCCGAGCCATGTAAGGGCTGTGAGATACTCCACACGTAATTACAACGTTTGCCAATATTTTTTGACGGGGGGGTTCAACATGGATATGAGCGAGGGGGGTGGAAGTAGGGTTGTGGTTTGTGTGAGTGTGTGTGTGTGTGGGGGGGGGGCCATGAGCAGTGCTTATGACACATGATAAAAGCACGTTTCATTCTGACTTCCCTGAGGATAAGAAGAAACTTGCCTGTGTATATCCGTTCCACTGTCTTCTTCCTCTGCAGAAGTGCACTGGTGTTGTTTTGAAGTCGGAGGATCATTACTCATGTGTAAGATGCATAAGCTCAGAAGATCTGCTGTCATAACACTGCAGACGGTGGTGCCGTGAATGCAAAAGAGGTGCAACTTCCTCTGGATGTGGAAAATTGAATATTAAGCTATATCATTTTAAGCACACAATAAAAACATGTCATTTCATCCAAACCCGCATTCCTCATCATAGAAGATGGGACTGAGAATGTAGCGTAGAGATCTGTGCTCTCTCTCTCTCTCTCTGCCATGTTCTCTGAACAGTTAACCTTTACGCCCCCTGACCCCCACAGATGTAGGTGGTGTCTCCCTGATGTCAATGTTAATCCTAGTCCAGCACTCTGACCTGCCTGGTTCTGCCCGCCCCCTATCCAGCGCCCCCCACCCATGACAGAGTCAGGCTCTACCACACACAGCTTTACCAGGGGAAGCCTCTGCCAACAAGGAAAGCTTCCTGTTCACATTGTGAGCTTGATAAGGAGAGTGAAATGATAGAGACTAGCCACTGAATAGGCTAGTGTTTGTTTTGGCTGGTGTATTGAATAACAACAACTGGGATGGTCTGAAATGTGTAAATGTATTTTCTCTCTGGTTCATGGCCAATATGGAGAGGTATCAGAGGATTCTTGTTGTTTTGAGTGTTGGATCGTGTCATAATACAGCTCGCTGCCTTTGAAAGTGAATGAGGAGATAGATCTCTTCGCTGAGGGAAGAGCGTGCCGCCACGGCAGAATCACAGTGGAGAGAAATCCAACCCTCTCGTTCGCCCCACTATGAAGGATTCAATCACACATCTGGCCCTCTGACCCGTCCCCTCACACACTAACAGCCAGGCTGGTCTCCAAAGACCAGAGACGGATCACAGGAAGGCGGGATGTGTGGAAGCTAGAGCATGCCACCTCTCAGGACTTCTATCATAGGAGAAATTGAGAGTTGTCGCAGTGGAGATTGACTAGCATGGTGGTGCGTTGATACATTGACACAGTGAATGTCTTGGACAGTGCTGTAAAAGTGCTGAGGTTGAAATGAAGCCGTTATCTCTGGCATGTATCACTAGGGAGGCAAGAAGCACCGGTGCAAAGGCCTGTTTGCTTTACTGTTATTGTCTCTGTGTGTTGGTCCCCTTCAAACAACCCTCAGGTTCAGCTCTTTTCTAACATCACACACATTTCCCTATATATTTATAACCCTAACCCTTCCTCTGACACCACCTTGTATGAAGGTCCTGAATGGCAGGAAGCTTGGCCCCAGTGATGTACTGGGCTGTATGCACTACCCTCTTTAGTCAAATCAAATCAAATCAAATTTTATTTGTCACATACACATGGTTAGCAGATGTTAATGCGAGTGTATCGAAATGCTTGTGCTTCTAGTTCCGACAATGCAGTAATAACCAACAAGTAATCTAACTAACAATTCCAAAACTAATTTCTTATAAACAGTGTAAGGGGATAAAGAATATGTACATAAAGATATATGAATGAGTGATGGTACAGAGCAGCATAGGCAAGATACAGTAGATGGTATCGAGTACAGTATATACATATGAGATGAGTATGTAAACAAAGTGGCATAGATAAAGTGGCTAGTGATACATGTATTACATAAGGATGCAGTAGATGATATAGAGTACAGTATATACGTATACATATGAGATGAATAATGTAGGGTATGTAAACATTATATTAGGTAGCATTGTTTAAAGTGGCTAGTGATATATTTTACATAATTTCCCATCAATTCCCATTATTTAAGTGGCTGGAGTTGAGTCAGTGTGTTGGCAGCAGCCACTCAATGTTAGTGGTTGCTGTTTAACAGTCTGATGGCCTTGAGATAGAAGCTGTTTTTCAGTCTCTCGGTCCCAGCTTTGATGCACCTGTACTGACCTCGCCTTCTGGATGATAGTGCCTTGTGGTCAGAGGCCGAGTAGTTGCCATACCAGGTGGTGATGCAACCATGCTCTTGATGGTGCAGCTGTATTACGTTTTGAAGATCTGAGGACCCATGCCAATTCTTTTCAGTTTCCTGAAAGAGAATAGGTGGCAGGATAGCTTAGTGGTTAGAGCGTTGGACTAGTAACCAAATGGTTGCAAGTTCAAATCCCCCAGCTGACAAGGTACAAAACTGTTGTTCTGCCCCTGAACAGGGAGTTAACCCACTGATCCTAGGCTGTCATTGGAAATAAGAATTTGTTCTTAACTAACTTGCCTCGTTAAATGAAGGTAAAAAAATATATATATTAAAAAAATTGCCTTTGTCGTGCCCTCTTCACAACTGTCTTGTGTGTTTGGACCATGACAGTAAGTTGGTGATGTGGACACCAAGGACACTTGAAGCTCTCAACCTGCTCCACTACAGCCCCGTCGATGAGAATGGGGGCGTGCTCGTTCCTCCTTTTTCTGTAGTCCACAATCATCTCCTTTGTCTTGATCACATTGAGGGAGAAGGTGTTACCCTGGCACCACACTGTCAGGTCTTTGACCTCCTCCCTATATGATGTCATTGTCGGTGATCATGTGATCACTGTTGTGTTATCGGCAAACTTAATTATGGTGATGGAGTCATCCTTGGCCATGCAGTCATGGGTGAACAGGGAGTACAGGATGGGACTGAGCACGCACCCCTGGGGGGCCCCCGTGTTAAGGATCAGCGTGGCAGATGTGTTATTACCTACGCTGGCTACGGAGAGCATAATCATACAGTCGTCCAGAGCAGCTGATGCTCTCATGCATGCTACAGTGTTGCTTGCCTCGAAGCGAGCATAGAAGTTATTTAGCTCGTCTGGTAGGCTTGTTTCATTGGGCAGCTCGCGGCTGTGCTTCCCTTTGTAGTCTGTAATAGTTTGCAAGCCCTGCCACATCCGACGAGTGTTGAATCCGGTGTAGTACGATTCAATCTTAGTCCTGTATTGATGCTTTGCCTGTTTGATGGTTCTTTGGAGGGCATAGCAGGATTTCTTATAAGCGTCCGGGTTAGAGTCCCGCTCCTTGAAAAAAGCAGCTCTACCTTTTAGCTTAGTGCGGATGTTGCCAGTAATCCATGTCTTCTGGTTGGCTTATGTACGTACGGTCACTGTGGGGACGACATCATCGATGCACTTATTGATAAAGTCAGTGACTGATGTGCTGTACTCCTCAATACCATCGGAAGAATCCCGGAACATATTCCAGTCTGTGCTAACAAAACAGTCCTTTAGCTTAGCATCTGTGTCATCTGACCACTTCCTGCTTGAGTTTTTGCTTGTAAGCAGGAATCCGGAGGATAGAGTTATGGTCAGATTTGCCAAATGGAGAGCGAGGGAGATCTTTTTATGCATCTCTGTGTGTGGAGTAAAGGTGGTCTAGAGTTTTTTTCCTCTGGTTGCACATTTAACATGCTGGTAGAAATGAGGTAAAACACATTTAAGTTTCTTTGCATTGAAGTCCACCACCTTTGGATGAGCATTTTCTTGTTTGCTTATGGCCTTATACAGCTCATTGAGTGCCGTCTTAGTGCCTGCATCGGTTTGTGGTGGTAAACAGATACGACTTTGGGAAAGATAAGATATAACAGTTTTTAATGTCCCGTTGGTAGGATAGTCTTGATCGGAGCTCATCCATTCTGTTATCGAATGATTGCACGTTGGCTAATAATATTAATGGTAGCGGGGGATTACTCACTCACCGTCGGATCCTTACAAGGCACCCTACCTGCGAATAACGGGGATTTGGGCCTTGTCGGGTGTCTGAAGTAAATCCTTCATGTCTGACTCGTTAAAGAAAGAATATGTCACTGTCCTGATATCCAGAAGCTCCTTTCGGTCATAAGAGATGGTGGAAGAAACATTGTGTTCAAAATAAGTTACAAATAACGTGAAAAATCACACACAATAGCACAATTGGTAGGTTCCCGTAAAACGGCAGCCATCTCCTCCGGCGCCATCTGCATACATTATCTTGGGCCGATCCGGTGATAAGTTTGCCCATTAGAAGTTGGGAGGCTCATAACATTCTATTTATCTTCTACTTCCTGAGACGACAGTGAGCAGTGAGTGAGGGGAGCCTAGGAAGGTGGAGATGCTAGCTCTGTCACTGGAGGTATGTTGACACCCCATGAGTAATCTGGTGCATGCTAAACAGAGGGTCGAGGTGTCACTGGAACACCTCAGCAACTGGCACATGGGTAATTACTCTTCCAGCGTGGGCGCGGCTCAACGTTTTTGAACCTTTTCTTTCTCCAATCATAGTTGATGGATTGAGTGGAAGAGGGCGATCATCTGGTTCTTAGCAGGCTCACTGAGCGTGGTAGGCCTCCGTTGATTAATGATATCTGCCGCAAGTCACCAAAAGTGGAAATTAAGTATTTCTGTTTAAATGTAACATTTGTCTCCTTTGCTCGTGTTGAGAAAGGCATTTGTCAAAATCCCCAGCTTTGGCGAATGGTCGATTTCCTCTGGGAGCACGCTGGGAATTACTCCCTACTTTCACATTAATGCCATTCAGTGTTCCCTGTTTTATTTCTTGAATCTACTTTCACCCATTGGCCTTTGCCGGGTATTTTGAATATTGAACCGTTATTTAACACACAGTTCAGGTTTATAGCCACTGCTACCACTGCTCCCTGTGACAGTTGAAAATTAGATATGTTTAAAAAACACACAGAAAAGTGGGGAATGACCTTGAATGTCTGAATGAAAGTGATTCAAGATGGAATCTCCCTGTGTTGGGCACAGGGGGAGTGATCTGGTGGCAACCCTGGTTGAGTTGGGTTACTGTTATGGTGATAGTGAGCCTGTCATGCCGGAACAGAACCAAGCCTCTGGGTAGACTAATGGTTCTAGAATCTGGCCAGGGTCCAGTTCTTCCGCATGCAGCTACTGCTTCTTCCTTCCGTGGCTGGGATATCATTACCTCCAATGTGTTACATCAGACTCGCTTGGTCAGGCTCTGAAACAGTCAATACTCCACAATTTAGAAAATCAGCCAAGTTTGCAGAAACAAAGAGGCAATATTGGAAATAAAGACGGATGTATAATCTGACGCCAGGCGTTTTTTCATGGTGGGTGAATGATTTGTTGTCCGGAAGGAGGGGACGTACACGTGGGGCGGGGCGGAGGGCAAGGAGCCAGCCAGCCATCTGTCAGAGGTTAGAGGAGGTGGTCAAATGGCTGGAATAAATGTTCAAATCACAGCGGCCAACTACTGACCCTCCGCGTTTCATACAAGCACCCTTTACTTTTCCCATCAATGGAAATCTAATTGCTTGAAAAGCGATCAATGGAAACTAAATTGGTTTTGTGTGGAAGCGAGCATGCAATAAGCTCTGAGCTGTTTTAATGTGTGTTGGTTTTGCATCTTAAATCATGGTAATTTTTGGAGTGGGGCCCCGTTCCGTTCTCCTGAGAGGGGCTCAACCTAGGTAGCACCCAGAGACTGGGGTGGGAGCACTCAATCAAGCCTCTAATAAAAATCACAAGCTTAATTGCTTTTCCAAACTCATAAATCCTGCGACTGTATGTGTTAATCTTTTGCATTCCTCTGTAGCGTGCAGTAGGCTTGGTAGGGAATGCAACAGAGGCTCATTTTGGAAGGGCTGGGAGGTAACAGGGAACTCCTCCCTACAGGAGCTGCTGTGACCTCTGATAACCCTCCAGTGATCTGATATGACTAATCCCTTATAATCCCTAATACACTCCTTAACATGCTCCTAACTGACAGCAGTCGATATGGGTGCACTTCTCTGTCTTATCGCTGATCTCTTTGTCTTTTGTACGCTGCTTCTCTCTCTCAGCAGTCAGAACCTGCCACGCTGCTCTCCTTTCTCCCCCTGACCGAGGAACAGTCGCACATCTACATTGATGTCACACATTTAAGTTCCTCTACTCAGTGACTCTTGATAAGCTTAGACTAGATCAGAGTCTCGAAATTGAACAGACTAATTGGTTAGCACAGGTCTGGAGGCAGCCAGAATGCCAACTACTCAGGCACAACGGGGGAGCTCAGAGTGAGGTCTTATTTTGTGGTAGCACAGCAAAAATGACTTTCCACTGTTTTCTCTTCTACCATGGCCAGCTGGATGTCTTGTCAGAGAGACTTGGATAAGGGTGTTACCCCTCTGACCTGTAGTGTTCGAGGGAAGCTGCATAGCGTTGGAAGGCACTTGAAGGAATGGTCTCCACTGTGTAATTTATGGATGTCTCTGAGATGTATTCCAGCCCAGGTCTCCTCTTCTCCATCCCTCAGGTGCTTATCTATCACTTATCAGTGAAGACAGAGCATCAGCCCAGGTTGTATTTCTGTCTGCTAGTGTAATTACATTGTAATTGATCTAAGGACATGGACAGTACATGTGCAGTAACTTCTCATGGTCCAGTCTCCCTGTGTTATCGGTGATACTGTTACTCTAAGTAAACAGTTGTCCTGGTGGAAATCTCAGACAGGTCTGCACATGTTGTGTCTGGAAATGTGTCTGGAAATGTAGTAGAGAAATATTGAAAGGGAGAATGAATGAACTCTTGTCGGTTTGATTGAGTCCTTTTTTGGAAGGTCATACCAAGTGGTATAGTAAAAAAGCTAATATAAAAAAATGAATTTGTTTACTAACCGTCATTTGTAATCATAATGTATAAAAAAAACACTGACAGCAATGCATACATGTCAATAGCTGTTTTATTGGAATTCATGTTTTTTATTTTCTACCGAGACCTGCTGTTGCAGTATAAGCCCAAGCCCCCTCACAACAAACAACCAGGCGTTGTATCATTCCAATCACGCATATTATCCAGCTCTCGCCACCCATCAATCTTCCCTCAGCCATTTTTGAACTGATGCTGAAATTATGTTATAAATGATGGTTAAAAAAATCCCCATATTTTTTTGTTGTTGACAGTCTAACGGCTTCTCTGATGCTATCCATATACATGTGTGTGTGTGTGTGTTTGTGTGTTTGTGCATATGTGCATAGGTGTGTGCGTCCGTGCATTTGTGTGTGTGTGTGTGTGTGTGTGTGTGTGTGTGTGTGTGTGTGTGTGTGTGTGTGTGTGTGTGTGTGTGTGTGTGTGTGTGTGTGTGTGTGTGTGTATGTGCTGCAGTCACCTTAGGGAAATAACTAATCAACCTTTCAACAGCAAACACCTGTACCAGGAACACAGCATTTCCCTCATCAGGTTATGTTTGTATCTTAGCTCATATACCTCCTGGTTGCAGATTCTACTAATTTCATTCTACTAATTTCATTTGACTAATCTCTATCATTCATTGTTATGTGTAAAATCCTTATATTATGCAGAAGGCTTTGCCCGGTACTGAAGAGGTATAGCTGTGAAACTATTGCATGGTTTGTCCATAGTGTTGAAGCTCCTGTGCAGTCTAATGTAAGTATGCAGCTCTCCCTCATGATCCCTCATTTATCATTTTGACACCGGCTACTTTTTTGAAGTGGAGAAAAATGTTGCAGTCAGCTCTTCCTTTGGTCTCGGAAAATGTGTGTGAGAATGAGTGCTTGTGCACGTGTGTGTATGTGCGTGCGTGCGTGCGGTGTGTGTGTGTGTGTGTATATGCAACAGTATGATTAAGTGGCTAGGTAGACATACAGCTGTTTTTTACAGTACATGTACACCATACCTAAGTTGGACATGTCATATATACTAGTGAGTAATCTACCATTATTTATTTCCATGTTTGTCTTCATAATGTTTTCCACAAAATCATTGAAGGATAATTGAGTGTGAAATATATCTTTGGCTGTAAATGCCACTGTAAATGAGGAAAATGTTTCTTACAGTAAGTCTATATAGTCTATAGCAGGGGTGTAAAGTAAAGTATAAATACTCTGAAGTACTACTGAAGTAGTGTTTTGTGGCATCTGTACTTTACTATTAATATTTTTTCCAACTTTTACTTTGACTCAACTACATTCCTAAAGAAAATAATGTATTTTTTACTCCATTCATTTTCCCTGACACCCAAAAGTTCTCTTTACATTTCGAATGCTTAGCAGGACAGGAACATTGTCCAATTCACACACTTATCAAGAGAACATCCCTGGTCCTCCCTACTGCCTCTGATCTGGTGGACACACTAAACAGAAATGCTTTGTTTGTAAATTATGTCTGAGTGTTGGAGTGTGCCCCTTGCTATCAGTAAATAAATAATATAATAATGTGTGTGTGTGTGTGTGTGTGTGTGTGTGTGTGTGTGTGTGTCGTCTGGTTTGCTTAACAACCTTTCTACTGCAGTGGGCTAAATCAGGGTCACAAATCTACTTTGAAACAAAAGTATATACATCACACACATGGTTATGAGCTTAGAAAAGAAGACCTTGTACCATGTCAGATATAGAGTAGAAATGTATTCCATTTTTAGTTTGAATCCCAATATTACACTTTCTATACATCACAGAAGACTGAAATATAACAAAAACCGTTTAACATAGAAACACTGGATTTTCGGCGGGTTTGAAATAATGTTTATTAAATATGAAAAATACTAATAACGTTCCACCCATGAGGCCACTAGTAGGCGATTTGGTAATTTGACTGCAGGAAACTATTATAAGGAATTTGATTTAGAATTGTACTTTTACATTTGATACTAAAGTTATTTTAGCAATCACATTTACTTTTGATACTTAAGTATACTTAAAATCAAATACTTTTAGACTTTTACTGAATTAGTATTTTACTGGGTGGCTTTCACATGAACTTGAGTCATTTTCTAATAGGGTATCTTTACTTTTACTCAAGTATGACAATTGGGTACTTTTTCCACCACTGATTGAGCCTGAACTTGTGTCCCTGTTGAAATGTATCAACTAATAAACAGATATTAGAATACAAGTTGACAGCTATAATGATTGAGCCTGAACTAGTGTCCCTGTTGAAATGTATCAACAGATATTAGAATACATTTAATTGTTTACAATTTAATTGTTATGTCAATGTAGATGTGTTTCTTCTGTAGAGGATCTGATAATCAGTCTGATCCATTGTTGCTCACAGGGCAAAAGTTGTTTGACTTAGTGTGTGTGTGTGTGTGTGTGTGTGTATGTGTGCCTGCGTACATGTGTTTGTGCGTGCATGCATGTGTGCGTGTTAGTTGGAAGGTGCCGTGTGGCAGGTAACAAATTTGTTTGTTTGTTCTCCGGCCGCAGAAACCTTTTGTGCCCTGGGCTTTGTGTGTTGTGTGGGTGGGTCTCAGTGAATGTGAGCGAGAGTAAAGAGCTTTGTGTGTGTATTTGTGAGTGTGTGTGAGTGTGTGTGTTAGTCTTTATATTTCCATAGTAAACACTACCGTTCAAAAGTTTGGGGTCACTGAGAAATGTAATTGTTCTTGAAAGAAAAGTACATTTTTTGTCCATTAAAATAACATAAAATCGAGACATTGCCAAGAAACTGAAGATCTCGTACAATGCTGGGTACTACTCACTTCATAGAACAGGGCAAACTGGCCCTAACCAGAATATAAAGAGGAGTGGGAGGCCCCGGTGCACAACTGAGCAAGAGGACAAGTACATTAAAGTGTCTAGTTTGAGGAACAGATTCCTCACATGTCCTCAACTGGCAGCTTCATTAAATAGCACCCGCAAAACATCAGTCTGAACGTCAACAGTGAAGAGGCGACTCCGAGATGCTGGCCTGTTCTGTGAAGGGAGTAGTACACAGCGTACGAGATCTTCAATTTCTCGCATGGAGTAGCTTTCATTTCTCAGAACAAGAATAGACTGATGAGTTTCAGAAGAAAGGTCTTTGTTTCTGGCCATTTTGAGCCTATAATCGAACCCGCAAATGTTGATGCTACAGATAGTCAACTAGTCTGAAGAAGGCCAGTTTTATTGCTTCATAAATCAGGACAACAGTTTTCAGCTGTGCCAACATAATTGCTAAAGGGTTTTCTAATGATCAATTAGCCTTTTAAAGTGATAAACTTGGATTAGCTAACACAACGTGCCATTGGAACACAGGAGTGATGGTTGCTGATAATGGGGCTCTGTATGCCTATGTAGATATTCCATAAAAAATCTGCCATTTCCAGCTACAGTAGTCATTTACAACATGAACAATGTCTACACTGTATTCCTGATCAATTTGATGGACAAAACATGTGCTTTTCTTCAAAAACAAGGACATTTCTAAGTGACCCCAAACTTTTGAGCGGAAGTGTAGGTGTGTGGGAGGGTTAGGAGTTTGACCACCCTTTTAGCATTTGCCTGCTGTCACCACCCTGAGCCATATTGTTTTCTTTCCACTTGGTTTCGATCCCCACGCTTGCGCCGAGGTCAAGCAGGTGACCTATTGGTAAAAGTGCCTTGGCGAGCCAATAAATGCCGAGCTGTATTAATCACATAGCAGCCCTTACTCCTTGAAGAGGTCATTGCTTTAAAGGGCATCCAGAGTGCCGCCCGCCTTACACTGAAATACAGCCAGGGCATCTTTCTGGTTGAATGTGCAAGAAGTTGTATTAGTTCACCCCAATGAGGTCAGTCTACCCTGCTCAAATGAGATCTGTCGATAGTCCATTATATGCTTGTGAAACTTGATTGTGGGGCATCTGTCTGATGCATATTTCATGCTAAATGTAGTTAGCTGTATACATTACTAGTAGTCTATCTCCCAGTATAGGCAGGAGTAGAACATCTGTTTTCTATTAAGAGAAGATGAAAGCAGATCTGCTAGGAGTCAATCATTCAGACACACCTCTGACAGCTGCTGGGGAGCTAATATCAGCATGTCAGGTGTCTAATGTAATACATCTGATCACCACATCAAATATAGATCTCCCTGAGCCAACCTAACAAGCACCGGTTCAAATCAACTAGTTTACAGAATAGGGGAATGAGGAATCTTAATGATATAGCCTACATACCACATACATGTACTGTATGTGGAGAGATTGTGATGGATTTTAGATGCCACTTTTGACATTTTCAGCGCATTACCTAAACTCAAATAGATAGACTTCTATTATATTAAAATCCACTCAAACTTTGTAACGGTTTTCTTCTGGGGAAAGAGAGGCGGACCAAAATGCAGCGTGGTTAGCTTTGTACATCTTTAATAAAGATGAAAGTACAACAATCTACAAAACAAGAAACGTGAAAAACCAAACCAGTCCTATCTGGTGCTACAAACACAAAGACAGGAACAATCACCCACAAAACCCAACACCAAACAGGCTACCTAAATATGGTTCCCAATCAGAGACAATTTTATTATAATAGAAGTCTACCTATTTGAGTGGATTTTAATATAATAGAAGTCTATCTATTTGAGTAGATTTTAATATAATAGAAGTCTATCTATTTGAGTGGATTTTAATATAATAGAAGTCTATCTATTTGAGTGGATTTTAATATAATAGAAGTTACCTATTTGAGTGGATTTTAATATAATAGAAGTCTATCTATTTGAGTGCATTTTATTATAATAGAAGTCTGTCAATTTGAGTGGATTTTATTATAATAGTAGTCTGTCAATTTGAGTGGATTTTAATATAATAGAAGTCTACCTCTTTGAGTGGATTTTATTATAATAGAAGTCTATCCATTTTAGTGGATTTTATTATAATAGAAGTCTGTCAATTTGAGTGGATTTTATTATAATAGAAGTCTACCTATTTGAGTGGATTTTATTATAATAGAAGTCTATCTATTTTAGTGGATTTTATTATAACAGAAGTCTGTCAATTTGAGTGGATTTATTATAATAGAAGTCTACCTATTTGAGAGGATTTTAATATAATAGAAGTCTATCTATTTGAGTGGATTTTAATATAATAGAAGTCTACCTATTTGAGTGGATTTTAATATAATAGAAGTCTATCTATTTGAGTGGATTTTATTATAATAGAAGTCTGTCAATTTGAGTGGATTTTATTATAATAGTAGTCTGTCAATTTGAGTGGATTTATTATAATAGAAGTCTATCTATTTGAGTGGATTTTAATATAATAGAAGTTACCTATTTGAGTGGATTTTAATATAATAGAAGTCTATCTATTTGAGTGGATTTTGTTATAATAGAAGTTTGTCAATTTCAGTGGATTTTAATATAATAGTAGTCTGTCAATTTGAGTGGATTTATTATAATAGAAGTCTATCTATTTGAGTGGATTTTAATATAATAGAAGTCTACCTATTTGAGTGGATTTTAATATAATAGAAGTCTATCTATTTGAGTGGATTTTATTATAATAGAAGTCTGTCAATTTGAGTGGATTTTATTATAATAGTAGTCTGTCAATTTGAGTGGATTTATTATAATAGAAGATTATCTATTTGAGTGGATTTTAATATAATAGTCGTCTATCTATTTGAGTGGATTTTATTACAATAGAAGTCTACCTATTTGAGTGGATTTTATTATAATAGAAGTCTATCTATTTTAGTGGATTTTAATATAATAGAAGTTACCTATTTGAGTGGATTTTATTATAATAGAAGTCTATCTATTTGAGTGGATTTTAATATAATAGAAGTTACCTATTTGAGTGGATTTTAATATAATAGAAGTCTATCTATTTGAGTGAATTTTATTATAATAGAAGTCTACCTTTTTGAGTGGATTTTATTATAATAGAAGTCTGTCAATTTGAGTGGATTTTATTATAATAGAAGTCTATCTATTTGAGTGGATTTTAATATACATTTAACATTTACATTTAATAGAAGTTACCTATTTGAGTGGATTTTAATATAATAGAAGTCTATCTATTTGAGTGGATTTTAATATAATAGAAGTCTATCTATTTGAGTGGATTTTATTATAATAGAAGTCTGTCTATTTGAGTGGATTTTAATATAATACTTGTCTACCTATTTGAGTGGATTTTATTATAATAGAAGTCTATCTATTTGAGTGGATTTTAATATAATAGAAGTCTATCTATTTGAGTGGATTTTAATATAATAGAAGTCTATCTATTTGAGTGGATTTTATTATAATAGAAGTCTGTCTATTTGAGTGGATTTTAATATAATACTTGTCTACCTATTTGAGTGGATTTTATTATACTAGAAGTCTACCTATTTGAGTGGATTTTATTATAATAGAAGTCTACCTATTTGAGTGGATTTTAATATAATAGAAGTCTATCTATTTGAGTGGATTTTAATATAATAGAAGTCTGTCAAATTGAGTGGATTTTATTATAATAGTAGTCTGTCAATTTGAGTGGATTTATTATAATAGAAGTCTATCTATTTGAGTGGATTTTAATATAATAGAAGTTACCTATTTGAGTGGATTTTATTATAATAGAAGTCTATTTTAATATAATAGTCGTCTATCTATTTGAGTGGATTTTATTATAATAGAAGTCTACCTATTTGAGTGGATTTTATTATAATAGAAGTCTATCTATTTGAGTGGATTTTAATATAATAGAAGTTACCTATTTGAGTGGATTTTATTATAATAGAAGTCTATCTATTTGAGGGGATTTTAATATAGTAGAAGTTACCTATTTGAGTGGATTTTAATATAATAGAAGTCTATCTATTTGAGTGGATTTTATTATAATAGAAGTCTACCTATTTGAGTGGATTTTATTATAATAGTAGTCTGTCAATTTGAGTGGATTTATTATAATAGAAGTCTATCTATTTGAGTGGATTTTAATATAATAGAAGTTACCTATTTGAGTGGATTTTATTATAATAGAAGTCTATTTTAATATAATAGTCGTCTATCTATTTGAGTGGATTTTATTATAATAGAAGTCTACCTATTTGAGTGGATTTTATTATAATAGAAGTCTATCTATTTGAGTGGATTTTAATATAATAGAAGTTACCTATTTGAGTGGATTTTATTATAATAGAAGTCTATCTATTTGAGGGGATTTTAATATAATAGAAGTTACCTATTTGAGTGGATTTTATTATAATAGAAGTCTGTCAATTTGAGTGGATTTTATTATAATAGTAGTCTGTCAATTTGAGTGGATTTATTATAATAGAAGTCTATCTATTTGAGTGGATTTTAATATAATAGAAGTTACCTATTTGAGTGGATTGTAATATAATAGAAGTCTATCTATTTGAGTGCATTTTATTATAATAGAAGTCTGTCAATTTGAGTGGATTTTAATATAATAGTAGTCTATCTATTTTAGTGGATTTTATTATAATAGAAGTCTGTCAATTTGAGTGGATTTATTATAATAGAAGTCTATCTATTTGAGTGAATTTTAATATAATATAAGTTACCTATTTGAGTGGATTTTAATATAATAGAAGTCTATCTATTTGAGTGGATTTTATTATAATAGAAGTCTGTCAATTTGAGTGGATTTTATTATAATAGTAGTCTGTCAATTTGAGTGGATTTATTATAATAGAAGTCTACCTATTTGAGTGGATTTTATTATAATAGTAGTCTGTCGATTTGAATGGATTTATTATAATAGAAGTCTATCTATTTGAGTGGATTTTAATATAATAGAAGTTACCTATTTGAGTGGATTTTATTATAATAGAAGTCTATTTTAATATAATAGTCGTCTATCTATTTGAGTGGTTTTTATTATAATAGAAGTCTACCTATTTGAGTGGATTTTATTATAATAGAAGTCTATCTATTTGAGTGGATTTTAATATAATAGAAGTTACCTATTTGAGTGGATTTTATTATAATAGAAGTCTATCTATTTGAGGGGATTTTAATATAATAGAAGTTACCTATTTGAGTGGATTTTATTATAATAGAAGTCTGTCAATTTGAATGGATTTTATTATAATAGTAGTCTGTCAATTTGAGTGGATTTATTATAATAGAAGTCTATCTATTTGAGTGGATTTTAATATAATAGAAGTTACCTATTTGAGTGGATTTTAATATAATAGAAGTCTATCTATTTGAGTGCATTTTATTATAATAGAAGTCTGTCAATTTGAGTGGATTTTAATATAATAGTAGTCTATCTATTTTAGTGGATTTTATTATAATAGAAGTCTGTCAATTTGAGTGGATTTATTATAATAGAAGTCTATCTATTTGAGTGAATTTTAATATAATATAAGTTACCTATTTGAGTGGATTTTAATATAATAGAAGTCTATCTATTTGAGTGGATTTTATTATTATAGAAGTCTGTCAATTTGAGTGGATTTTATTATAATAGTAGTCTGTCAATTTGAATGGATTTATTATAATAGAAGTCTACTTTTGAGTGGATTTTAATATAATAGAAGTCTATCTATTTGAGTGGATTTTATTATAAAAGTATTCTACCTATTTGAGTGGATTGTATTATAATAGAAGTCTGTCAATTTGAGTGGATTTATTATAATAGAAGTCTACCTATTTGAGTGGATTTTAATATAATAGAAGTCTATCTATTTGAGTGGATTTTAATATAATAGAAGTCTATCTATTTGAGGGGATTTTATTATAATAGAAGTCTACCTATTTGAGTGGATTTTAATATAATAGAAGTCTATCTATTTGAGTGGATTTTAATATAATAGAAGTCTATCTATTTGAGTGGATTTTATTATAATAGAAGTCTGTCTATTTGAGTGGATTTTAATATAATACTTGTCTACCTATTTGAGTGGATTTTATTATAATAGAAGTCTACCAATTTGAGTGGATTTTAATATAATAGAAGTCTATCTATTTGAGTGGATTTTAATATAATAGAAGTCTATCTATTTGAGTGGATTTTAATATAATAGAAGTCTATCTATTTGAGTGGATTTTATTATAATAGAAGTCTATCTATTTGAGTGGATTTTAATATAATAGAAGTCTATCTATTTGAGTGGATTTTATTATAATAGAAGTCTACCTATTTGAGTGGATTAGTCGTATATATTAAAATCCACTCAAATAGGTAGACTTCTATTATAATAAAATCCACTCAAATAGGTAGACTTCTATTATAATAAAATCCACTCAAATAGATAGACTTCTATTATATTAAAATCCACTCAAATAGATAGACTTCTATTATATTAAAATCCACTCAAATAGATAGACTTCTATTACATTAAAATCCACTCAAATTGGTAGACTTCTATTGTAATAAAATCCACTCAAATAGGTAGACAAGTATTATATTAAAATCCACTCAAATAGACAGACTTCTATTATAATAAAATCCACTCAAATAGATAGACTTCTATTATATTATATTAAAATCCACTCAAATAGATAGACTTCTATTATATTAAAATCCACTCAAATAGATAGACTTCTATTATATTAAAATCCACTCAAATAGGTAGACTTCTATTATAATAAAATCCACTCAAATAGGTAGACTTCTAGTATAATAAAATCCACTCAAATAGGTAGACAAGTATTATATTAAAATCCACTCAAATAGACAGACTTCTATTATAATAAAATCCACTCAAATAGATAGACTTCTATTATATTAAAATCCACTCAAATAGATAGACTTCTATTATATTAAAATCCACTCAAATAGATAGACTTCTATTATATTAAAATCCACTCAAATTGGTAGACTTCTATTATAATAAAATCCACTCAAATAGGTAGACAAGTATTATATTAAAATCCACTCAAATAGACAGACTTCTATTATAATAAAATCCACTCAAATAGATAGACTTCTATTATATTAAAATCCACTCAAATAGATAGACTTCTATTATATTAAAATCCACTCAAATAGATAGACTTCTATTATATTAAAATCCACTCAAATAGGTAGACTTCTATTATAATAAAATCCACTCAAATAGGTAGACTTCTAGTATAATAAAATCCACTCAAATAGGTAGACAAGTATTATATTAAAATCCACTCAAATAGACAGACTTCTATTATAATAAAATCCACTCAAATAGATAGACTTCTATTATATTAAAATCCACTCAAATAGATAGACTTCTATTATATTAAAATCCACTCAAATAGATATACTTCTATTATATTAAAATCCACTCAAATAGGTAGACTTCTATTATAATAAAATCCACTCAAATAGGTAGACTTCTATTATAATAAAATCCACTCAAATAGGTAGACAAGTATTATATTAAAATCCACTCAAATAGACAGACTTCTATTATAATAAAATCCACTCAAATAGATAGACTTCTATTATATTAAAATACACTCAAATAGATAGACTTCTATTATATTAAAATACACTCAAATAGATACTACTATTATAATAAAATCCAAGGCCCCAGTGAAGTAAACAGCAAATGGCTTTCTGTTCTTGGTGGCTGAGGCTGATTCAATGTTCACTGCAAAACCGGAGCTTTGCATTTATCACTAATTATACCATAGAGCAGTCTAATGCATCAATCCCTTTTCCCTTCAAGTATTCATTGAGTAAACAGAGATCCATACTATGCAATTATTGCCTTCTAAATAGCCTATGTGAACACTTGAAAAGCTAACTGTATGTCAATAACCCTCAAAGGTGCATTCCATTGAGAGACAACGTTTCCGGGATCTAGTGTTTGGCAGGGTTACCAGGTGTCCAGGACTACATCTGTTCATCCTCAGCAGGACTACAGGACCAGAACCTGGTCAGAATGTGTTGTACTGTTTGTTAGTCTATGTAACTTTCCCATTACCATGGTTCCTTTAGTGTCACCAGACCCTGACTAACCCATGACTGCACTGGTCTCCCAGGCCTTGCTGTGTGCAGACAGCAGAGCCATCTCCCTCTTTGAGCTAAAGATGCTTGGACATTAGCATACACAGGTTGTCACTGGCAAATGAATGACAAGACTTTCATCTCCCAATGTGTCAGCCTCGCTTAGCATTGACACGGTTCAATGTGCCCGCAAAGTGCCACTTTGGTGGGTTATGGAACCGGCATGCTATTGAAAAGCTGCCTCGCAAAGATTACTTAATAAATAGAATAATTTCACCATCAATATTATTCCAGGACTGTGACAATGTCAAAAGGAACAAGAAAACAACCAATCTAGGTTTGATATGAAACTTTGCTGTCTGTGGTTGCTGTGCACCAGTCATTTTAGCGTAATGAAAAATGAAGGTATGCTTTGTGTACACAATGCAAGAGTGTATTACCAAGTTTATCTTTCCATTGCTTGCCCTTGTTATACCTTGCCCTAGGCTCTCGCCTGTGTTTTCCTCAAATGTAACTTTGCGGGGTCTGTGTGTAGGCCATGCACGTGTGTGCGTGCAGTGCATGTGTGTGAGCAGAGATGGGCATGATTTTTCTTACATATATTTGAAATACGCATTTTGTAATTTGAATTACACTGGGCTGAACTGCACTCCAATTTATTTTGTATTTTCAAAGCACTGTAATTTGTATTTTCAATATATAATGTTTTTGTTATAGCAGTACACATTTTCTGGCCCCCTTTTCACTGTGCATTGGTATCAGAAGTCTGATAGCACTATGATGTGATAAACGAGTATGATAAATTAACTAAATATAAATTTATACGTAAAAAATTAACAATTGCAAAGCATGCTGAGTAATATTCTAATGCACTCCACCCCGAAACAATACCCAGTGTGCTTTGCAGTTGATTTTGGTATGTTCATTTTCACATGTACATTTTGGTCATTTAGCAGACACTCTCATCCAGAGTGACTTTCAAAAATAGGTAGATAAATTACAACATATCACAGTCATAGCAAGTAAAACATCTTTGTAACCGTTAGTGAGACTGTTGTTGCTGTTCAGGCCGGGTACTTACAAATTTATTTTTGTATGTATTTTAATTATGTACATTACCAAATACAAGTATTCATAAAACATGTTGACAATGATCTTAATGGTATTTTGTAAATGCATGTTGTAACTTTTGCTCATCCCTGTGTGTGTGAGTGCATACGCTGGCAGTTTTTTTAAATTGTATTTTTTAAATGTAACCTTTATTTAACTAGGCAAGTCAGTTAAGAACAAATTATGTGTGTTTCTGTGCATTTCTACTCACCACAGAGAGGTGTGGGTGGTGGACTCAATTACATATCCATAAATATGTTATCTCAGGGGGTGTCAATTAGTCTTTGTTGGGAATGCTTAATTAAAGATTAACAGTGTGCAAATTCAATTGAGAAATAGGTAAACTGAATATTGCATGAGACCTGTCTTATCAGTGACTGACTAGTACCTCTACCAGCTGCTGCTCTAGAATCACAAAGCTAAGCCACCCATGATCCACCTGCAGGAGAAGGTTTGGACGACCATGCCTCAAAACCGATGACACCTTGATTCCCCACTAATTAAATCATCACAGAAAATATTGCAGATATTCTGACTAAAAATCTTTTTTAAAGAGATTACTTCAAAAAAGCTTTGTGAACTTCCTGTCTCCACTCTAGTTCTTCATTTCCCATTGCTCTGAGCCAAAATCCTGACTTGGCAAGATTTAGATGCGAATATGAGACGTTTATCAAAATTCTCCATTAATCTGATGTGCAGGGCCTTGATTAAAACGTTAGCCTAAGACAGACAACGTAGCTGCTCAATATGCACAATTTACAGAAATACACAGATTGATACAGATGTGCTCTGTACTTTTTCCTGGTTTGGGATCAATAAAGCTCTACGCTCAGGGATCGGGGTGTGTTGTTTTTTGTCTGGAGTTTTATACTGACTCAGTGTAAAGCTGTAAAGACAGCAGGGTGTGAGTGGAGGGAGAATTGAGGCACCCCATTACCACCACCACCACCACTACCAGCACCCACTCTGTCTGACAGGACGGTCAGGGAGGGATCCCTGGGAGCAGCCAGAGATTGATTCTCTCCCCAATTTGAGATGTGGCTTGTTTCCAGAGAGGTGATATGAGGTTTTTGTAGAGGGTCTGGGGGTTAGGGGGGGCAGGAGAGTAGGGGATATGGGGTGGTATGACTAGAAATACCCCTAATAGGGTAGAGGAGGGGGAGAGATTGGTGCAGAGAGAGAAGGAAGACAAAAAGGAGACAGAAATGGAACGGCCTGAGCCATGCCCTATCAAACTGACCGAGCCATGCCCTATCAAACTGACCGAGCCATGCCCTATCAAACTGACTGAGCCATGCCCTATCAAACTGACCGAGCTATGCCCTATCAAACTGACCGAGCCATGCCCTCTCAAACTGACCGAGCCATGCCCTATCAAACTGACTGAGCCATGCCCTATCAAATTGACCGAGCCATGCCCTATCAAACTGACTGAGCCATGCCCTATCAAACTGACCGAGCTATGCCCTATCAAACTGACCGAGCCATGCCCTATCAAACTCACCGAGCCATGCCCTATCAAACTGACTGAGCCATGCCCTATCAAACTGACCGAGCCATGCCCTATCAAACTGACCGAGCCATGCCCTATCAAACTGACCATGCCCTATCAGCCATGCCCTATCAAACTGACCGAGCCATGCCCTATCAAACTGACCGAGCCATGCCCTATCAAACTGACTGAGCCATGCCCTATCAAACTGACCGAGCTATGCCCTATCAAACTGACCGAGCCATGCCCTATCAAACTGACCGAGCCATGCCCTATCAAACCGACCGAGCCATGCCCTATCAAACCGACCGAGCCATGCCCTATCAAACTGACTGAGCCATGCCCTATGAAACTGACTGAGCCATGCCCTATGAAACTGACTGAGCCATGCCCTGTCAAACTGACCAAGCCATGCTCTATCAAACTGACCGAACCATGCTCTATCAAACCGACCGAGCCATGACCTATCAAACTGACTGAGCCATGCCCTATCAAACTGACCGAGCCATGCCCTATCAAACTGACTGAGCCATGCCCTATCAAACTGACTGAGCCATGCCCTATCAAACTGACTGAGCCATGCCCTATCAAACTGACTGAGCCATGCTCTATCAAACTGACTGAGCCATGCTCTATCAAACTGACTGAGCCATGCCCTATCAAACTGACTGAGCCATGCTCTATCAAACTGACTGAGCCATGCTCTATCAAACTGACTGAGCCATGCCCTATCAAACTGACTGAGCCATGCCCTATCAAACTGACTGAGCCATGCCCTATCAAACTGACTGCCCTATCAAACTGACCGTGCTCTATCAAACTGACTGAGCCCTGCCCTATCAAACTGACTGAGCCGTGCCCTATCAAACTGACTGAGCCGTGCCCTATCAAACTGACTGAGCCGTGCCCTATCAAACTGACTGAGGCATGCCCTATCAAGCTGACTGAGCCATGCCCTATCAAACTGACTGAACCATGCCCTATCAAATTGACTGAGCCATGCCCTATCAAACTGACTGAGCCATGCTCTATCAAACTGACTGAGCCATGCCCTATCAAACTGAAAGGCCGGCCCTTCTCAGCAGCAATGCAGACAGACACTGACTCATCCGTAGATCATGTGCACTCTGGCTAATGTTGCTACTGAACACTCCATCCTCTCGCTTATAGATCCACTGTCTTCTAATGCTGATTGATGTAAATCAAATTGCGTTTGATTGACACCACAGCCAACGGGCATGGTTTTCATCCCCCCCCAAAATAATGGCCACAGTCAAAGGCTCCGGGCGGTTTCTGGCTGCCTCTAGCCGGGGGAGGGCAGTGACCTCTGGATAGCACATGTAATAGATGACTATATATGTCTTGTGCTGTCTCCCTCTCTCTCTCTCTGAGCCCAGGAGACATGAACTCATTAATTACAGGGGGTGTTGGCCAGGCTGGACGCTGACACGATCGTTGTGGCTGTGTGGTTATTGACTACTCCGCAGAGGAAAGTTGCTCATTTAGCACAGTATCGCAAGCCTGGGAGGTCACTGATCATTGTGGCGGGAGCATCTGCTGGCTTTTGTTTGCTCCTGCGTGTATGTATGTGTGTGCGTGTGTGTGTGTGTGTGTGTGTGTGCGTGCGTGTGTGTGTGTGTATACTATAAGCTGTATTTATGTATTTATAAGCTTAAGTGAATGATGTAACTAGTGCACACAATTACACATACCTTGCTGGAATGTATACACATTAATATATATGTTTTACAAGACCTAAACTACATGACCAAAGGTATGTGGACACCTGCTCGTCAAACATCTCATTAGTCCCCCCTTTGCTGCTATAACAGCCTCCACTCTTCCGGGAAGGCTTTCTTCCCCCCTAGATGTTGGAACCTTGCTGCAGGAACTTGCTTCAATTCAGCCATAAGTGTATTAATGAGGTTGGCACTGATGCTAGTCGATAAGGCTAAGCTTGTAGTCTGCGTTCCAATTCATCCCAATTGGGGTTGAGGTCACGGCTCTGTGCAGGCCAGTTAAGTTCTTCCACACCGATCTCAACAAACCATTTCTATATGGACCTCGCTTTGTCCATGGGGGCATTGTCATGCTGAAACAGGAAGGGCCTTCCCCAAACTGTAGCCACAAAGTTAGAAGCATAGAATCGTCTAGAATGTCATTGTATGCTGTAGCGTTAAGAATTCCCTTCACTGGAACTAAGGGGCTCAGTCCGAACCATGAAAAACAGCCCCATACCATTATTCCTCTTCCACCAAACTATACAGTTGCCACTGTGCATTGGGGCAGGTAATCCAGATCAAAACAGTTATCAGTTTACGAACCCATTAGAAATGTACATGCTGATGAATTAACACTGATTTATTGATCCATAGTTTCAGCAGCTGTTAACAGTTCTCAGAGAGTCATCTCCAACACCCACATCCTCATTAGGAACACAGCAGGAGTGAGCTCTGGAATGGAGCTGGAATTCCAGAATGACAATGGCGTAAGCAGAGGCCAATATTCCACTAGAAGTTATTACCATTTGTCATGTTTTTAGAAAACCACGGCAATGATCTGAGCCAGTCTTCCCCCTGATCTCCCAGATGCTTTGAAATTCTAATGCCCTCCCAGATGGATGTGAAAAACGACTTAATTACCCTTTTAAAAACACATCTATTATGATTCCCAGCCTTTAACAAAACAAATTGGCTTAATGTCTGTGCCCTAATTGTGTTAAACAGTTAATAGTGTTTTTGCTTTAAATGGTGCACCTTTGGGACTCTGTTGCGCTGGGGCAGGGAGGTACAGGCCTGCTGTAAGTTGGCGGCCAAGGAGGACAGGAGGAGGGGCTCAAATTACCTAGACTTCTGCTCCTCACTCATCCAAACCAGGGTGGACGATAGGGTGAGGTGGAGCCTTTGGGAGCAGCAGCAGCAGCACTGTCTCCTGAGGATAGGGGAAGTGCTCCGGCTATCACTGGCACTCGTATAGAGGATGGAGACAAGCTCTGATCTATTATATCATTGTTTTATTTTAGGTGAAAGTCGTGTTGTGGATTAGAAAGGCATAATGTACATGTGTACTTTCCATTAGTCCATCTGTAGTGGATGCTTTGGGCGTAGTTGTGAACATTTTTGCATATGTATCTTTGTCCTGTAGAGTTTCCGATGTCTAATTATCTGTTAAAAAGGCCTCTACACTATAAAATGGTGTAGCATTAGTTTCTATTGTGGGGGGAATCTTCCTTATGTAGCTTGTTCTACCACAGTGCCAGAGTTCACAAGGCTCCAATTAAAAAAAGATGTGAGTAAATAATACCTTTTTGTATCTTTTCTCCCAACTGTCATAGATCCAATAAAGCCAGGTCTGTGGGACTGTTCATTATAGATTAAGACTAAAGTCCCCCTGGGACCAATTAGACCATCAGGAAATGACTATTTATTGGATTGTGTACCGTTTAAAACAATTATATTGAATATCTACTGAACAAACACTCGTCTGGAACATCATGGTCCAGAAAAATGCACCCTCATCTCCATGGCAGCAGATGACTAATCCTTGTCTGACCATGCATAGACTACGTCTAGCAATCAGTCTGGTGTGATAGCCAATCAACTCTGCTGCCTTTGTCCGTGGATGTTATTTGTAAGTTGTAAGCTAACCTGGAATGACCTCAACATGCCTGCTTGTCTCAGAATATGACCGTCAGTGTGACAGGGATGACCATCAGTGTCAGGATGTAGCAATCAATGTCAGGGAATGATGGGAATGGCCGTCCTGGTGACAATGGGTCTGTGTCTGTATTGTCCCTTCCTTCCTGACGGAGGTGACAGTGATGTCCGCCAGACAGGTGACGGGCTGAATTGGCATGTGGAACTGGATGTGGGGTGGTGGGGGGTGGGGCCGAGAGGGAGATGGCAGCTCGTGCATTTTTTCTAGGTGTCCAGGGGTGCTTACACTGCGCCTCGTTACTGCCCATCCAAACTGTCATGGCACGGGGCCCGCCATCCTCCTGCCTGCCTGCCCGCCCGCCAGCAACAGACCCTACTTTAGGCACCTCAATAATTTAGTGCATGTGTTTACAGAACGTTGACAAAGTCAAGTGCGCTGGCCCTGTATACATCCCAGGATGAATAATACATGTGGTAAGGCTGGGGAATGTGCCTGGCGGGATGGAGTTCTGATCTACCACCACATAAGCAGAGTAAATGTCCTGACATTTCAAATATCCACTGTGGAGGAATGTGCTGAATGCACCAGATCTAGTGGAGGGGGTGTAGGGGGGTATCGGTGGGATGCTTAGATTCGAGAAATAAGAGTAT
This sequence comes from Oncorhynchus masou masou, assembly GCF_036934945.1. Lineage (NCBI taxonomy): Eukaryota > Metazoa > Chordata > Actinopteri > Salmoniformes > Salmonidae > Oncorhynchus > Oncorhynchus masou. The sequence continues at coordinate 5,237,352 of NC_088226.1, forward strand.
CTTCTTCTCCTAGAACAATGGGGCTGGAACAAATCATACCAGCCATACCCAGAGGCTCTTGATAGGATGTTGCCTGATTGATGCCTGGGTGCTTTCATCTGTTCTGTGAGACGCTTAAGAGAATCACACGGAGAGGACATGTGGCTGTTATGTAAAGGCATAATGACTTTCTTCCTCCGTCCACCCTATTGTCCTGGGAGAACGGGAGCTTAGGGGGTGTAGGCAGGAGTCCATGTTTTCTGTTTCTCCACACTTTTCTTCTTCTCAGCTTTAAAAAAAAATGAGGTGCTTGAATCTCTGCTCATCGGGACGGAAACCATGTGTTTTACAATCCCCCTGATGCAACTCAGAGAAAATGAAAGGCCCTCACATTTTTGGGTGTACATCACAAATGCATGAGTTTGGGTGTGCTGGTAACTGACACAAATAAATCATTGTTATGACTGAGGCTTTTGTTAATAATGCAGCTGGTTATGCAGACAGCGTTGAATCATCAGAAGTTTACCACACTACTATGCCATTGTTGATTGAGTTTTGGATAAGACATTCTACCAGCCACACTATGAAGGAACTTTAACCGGTGAAGCAAATAACACTGGAGTAAACACATGGCACTGAATCATTTGCTCTGAACATACTCCTATGTAATGTACCGTTAGATGTGACTACATGATCAAACACAAACAAAGACCGTGGCTGTGTATTTTCCCTGGACTACACTGTTGTCTCTGGTATAGACATAGTAGACTTCAACACGTCGTGTGTGTGTGTTTACTTGTGTACTTGTGTGTGTATGTGTGTGTGTGTTCCTGCGTGTGTGTGTACTTACTGTATGTGTGAGCATTTTTGTGTTTTCAATGAGAAAGAAGACGGAAGGCTTAATTCATGCCATAATGGCCCTTCATAAATATGTAAGTGTGTCTTGCAGAGCGAAGGCCTCTCAGGAGATTACCGTCACACTGAACTGTAGGATGCCTCGTGGAGGTGGAGCACACTGGGTTCCCTGCTGAGCTAACTTAAGGCGTCCGCGAACATGGTTTAGGTTTGCTCCTAGCAGAACTCGGCCAAGTGAACGTCTGTGCTCACATCCTCCCTAAAGACCTGTGCTTGAAAAACGGCAATATTACTTTTGTCTGTCTGTCTTGAGCCACCATAGCAACAACATTGCCATAACACTTCCTCAAAATAGTCCAAGTTAATCTAAGACAAATCAAGAAATCTGTCATTAATTTAGTCGGTTTTGCCCGAGGAGATGTTTTACATCTAACTGAGATGTTTGTGGTATTACTTCTCAAGTGAAAGACAGCAAACACTTCCTGCTCCCACTCCTACAATGAGTAGTATTGTTGACCAATCACCAACGAAGGGGCGTAGACTTCGGCCACCAAACTTCGACGAGCCTCATGAAGAAAATGTGTGTGCAGGAACAGCCGAAAAAAACCTTCGGAAAGAACAAAACGAAGAAAAACATCACAAAATGTCTTCATGATATATACTCAAACTGTTTAGACTGGGAAGCCTGCAACAGATGTGTGCACCGGCACATGCACGCACAGGCTTTACACACACGCTTGAAACACAAACACACACACAAACACACACACTGTTCCAGGGGGCATGTTGACAGGTGTTGACTCTTGATGGAGGGCCTGTCCCTGTTCTCCTCCCCAGATCTATAACAGAGAGGATGTGTGTCCAGTTGAGGTGCAGGCAGGCGAGCATCACAGAGATTTTTTTACCACTCAAATCTCCATTTTATAGTGGATTTGAACTTCCATTTAAACAACGGACATATCTTCTCTCTGTCTCTTTCTCAATGGCCTTCCGTCACCTCTATTTTACTGCCTAAGTAATTATTTATGCTCCAGTGTAGAGAAAAGATTTTATAAGGAGTCTCACATTTTATTTAATTCTCACTCCACTCTGAAGATTGGTGATAATGGGGTTGTACAGAGGGCTGCTGGTGCCGTCCATATATAGAATATTATTTTACAAGATTATTTTATACTCCGTGTGATTTATGGGGAGCGATCTCAAGTCATGATGGTCATAATTAATCTGAACCGTCATTTGTAGAAAAGGCCAACTATTGATCTATAAACAACAAATGGCTGGGGTCCTATTCTCCCTGCACCAAATCTCATGCTCAACTGTTGAATCAGCACTTCTGGTTCCCTTGGCCGGGTCGTGCTGTGTAAGGCAGCTCTGCCGGATTCTGCCTGCTCCTTCATCACTCTTTTACCATATACATGTATTTTCTATCCATCCGTTGCAGCAGGCAGGACGTTCCACTCCCACTCTCCTTTATCCATCCCCCTCTCTTTACCCGCTATGGTGGATCAGCAGAAGAAAAGGGGTGGATCTCCTTTCCCTCTGCAGGACACGAGATCCAATGTGAAAGAGAGAGAAGAGGAATTGCTCCTCCCCCAGGAGTTGGGCGGTGGCGACAGCTTTTCACCAGTGACAAGCTCCAAACAAGCGGGTTAGGTTGAAAGCCTCGTGGCATTTGGGGACATTTGCGTAGGAGTCCGATTTGCTTCGGCGGAGAAACAAGAAAATATATATTTTTTGTGGCATCGGTTCCATTTGATCTGTTTATTGACCACTGCAGATCTGACTTCATATGAGCATTTGAGAGAGGAAAATGAGCAAGGGCGGTTTGGGGCCCCTGGGGCCAGAGGGAGGGCCTGGTAAGCGTGTTGACCTGCTCAGACAGGGCACATTCAGAGAAATGAATTTCATCTGCGTTTCAGACAGGAAAGCAATGGAGACACGAGCAGCCAGAGAGCTGCAGAGAGAGACAGAGAGACATTTCAGAGTAATATTGATCCATGTTAATTAGATTCCTATCAAGTCTTAGGGGACTGGTGTTCCGGCAACACATTTTAGAGGGAGAAAATAGGCTCAGAGATACACCACTATATGAACTGAGTTAATTTCATTCCAAAGGCCCCCAGTACAAAACCTGATTTGATTATTCAGAGTATTTTTTGTGTCTAATTACAATTTCCCTCAAGATACTAGAAACTTTCCAGTGAACCTAACTGACTTTGCATCCCTTTTAAAAAAGTTTAGTGTTTTTTCTTCTGTGGTCAATCGTACTACTTTTTGCTTTGCAGTGTGTGTAATTTCAATATAATGAATGTGTCCATTATTAAACAGTATTACGGCTGAATCTGTCCATGCAAATACAGTAGCCTATGTGTCTCTGTCCTCTGTCTGTTTTTTTATAATGACATATTAAAAAGTATTTTTCCTTTCTTCCACAAATATTTTATCTCCTACTCTCTGCAAGAAAAGTCTACTTCTAACAACAAACTGGCATTAGTGAGTAACTTCAGCTTTTTTGATTGGAAATGCCTCTGCTACCTAAAGAAGAAGGACTTGCCTTTTAATCCCAGCTATGACCGGTGGGACTAGTCAGCTGGTGGTGGAGTGGCCGTCCTCCTCTGTAAACTCACTCATTGGTCCTGTAGTGATGTGTTCCTTCCCCTTCCCGCCCTCCTGGTCGTCCCTGTGTCATTTCCTGGCTGAGTTGTCAGGAAAGGGTTGTGTGTGCGGGCTGAGGCGGTGTGTGTGTAGTTGGGTTCTGTTTAGAAGGCTCTGGCCTGACGTTCTGGGGGCATCCACCGGGTCACTGGTTTTCATGGGTGATCTGTTTGTCATAATGGCTTTTAAAAGGTCACGTGTTGATTTAAAATGAGTGATCGTTAAAAGTCTTTGCTCTGCCACTGCCAGGCCCACGCCCCTCCTCAGGTCATGTCCAATGGGGGTAGGCCAATTTGTTATGGAGTGATGCATATAGAGCTCCACGAATACATGGATTACAGGGGAGTAGGTCAGGCAAATATATGGATAGATCTGAGCGCACTTAGAAAGGAAGCCTGGCTGATAGATCCAATTCAAGGATTGTAGCTAATATCACTGGTTGGTGTTTTGCTCGGTGTTTGTAATGCCATATATGTTTAAGAGGGAACAGGATGGATTGGAGGAGGGGTTATCATACTGAAATTCCCCCTTGCTGCACTATAACTCACCGCCAGCCCCTTCACAGTGTAGCAGTAACTCTGCTTGGCATTATCCATGGGTTTAGAGCCATCTCCCTACACTCACCGTTATTAATCTCACACATCTTTTACACCGCTTCTCCTGCTCCTCGCTATCCCTCTCATGCCCAGCCGCCAGGCTTCTCCGCCGTCCACACCGTCTCGGGAGACTCATACGTGTTACCTCGCCGATGCAGGCTCCGGCGGTCAGAGTGACACTCTACGGGGTTATCATGAGGCGTACCTGCATTGTTCCACTCCAGCGCCACGCCCCCGGACACTCCAGCCCCCCGCCCCCACCCCAGGCAGCTCACTGTATGGTGGCTATAATTGTTACCGTAAATCCTACTGCTCCCCTACGCCCCTGTCTTAACCGCCCATTACGCATGGTTCACTACGGCCCTTGTTGATTGCAACTGTCAGCCAGGCTAGATTTATGCACAAGAGATAGGTAGCGGAGGGAGGAAGAGAGGGAGAAGAGGGTGATCAGGGGTAGGTGGGTTTATTGGGTGAGCCCACGCTTGACCCGCCCTCTGCCCTCTCACCCCTCTCTCTCCACACACCCTCAGAGTAGGAGGAAGTGGGTGAGATGAAGTCACTCTGTAGGTAGGCCCAGTCTCTGTCTGGTCTGTCCCTGTTGACGGAAGTGGAAACCCAGTGGATTGTTTTGTAGATGAGATCTGGTGCTTATCTCTCTGTCTGTCAGCGCTGGCTGAATGGGCATGGTAAGTGTTTGTGTTCTTGTGATTATGATCGCTCTCATTTTTACAAAGTCCCTCCTCTCAGGCTCCTCCCTCCCTCTCACCAGCATAACTCACGACAGGAAGCCTGTAACAAAGTAATCTGTACAGCACACCAACCTAGGTTGAGAGATAGAGAGAGGTAGAGAGCTAGCTCCAGCCCATCACAGAGCCCATCACACTGCCCGTCACAGCATGGACCAGCTTATCCCCCCACTTCCACACACACCACTGAAATAACCCATTGTGTTCTGTCATCATACTTACCTACTACCCAGTGCTTCACCACCGCATACAGACACTTAGGTATTCACTGTAATCACTGATCATTGTAGTCCAGAGTCTTTTGTCCAGGTGGCACCATTACTGTGCAGTAGCAGAGGCTCAAAGGCCCACACACACAGTCTGAGAGGTTCTAAGTTCTCCTCAGGGAGGACATGGCCGCGGCCCTCCACAGGAGCAGCATTCATGGAATTACAGGAAAGACCCTGCCCCTGGCCTTACTGAGAGAAAGAGAGAGAGAGCGAGATGGGAGAGCGAATGGAGAGAGAGCGAGATGGGAGAGTGAATGGAGAGAGAGGGAGGGAGGGAGAGCACAAACCAATCTACACCATAGCACTTATGGAATTAACCGGTTTCCCTTTGTTACGGCAACCAATCAATAGCTGCTCATTAATAATTCACAGGATCATAGGAGGGAACCATAACTGTTGTAAATTGTAATTAGGTTTGATCATTAGAACTCCATTTATTAGAATTAACAGACAACATTATTCATCAACAAAAAAAGTATAAATATTCATGACGCAGGCATTTTATATATATATGAAAAATGTAGAATATAATTTTTTGGGAATTATGAAATAATTGATTGAATTGATTAAGGTGAAGTGAATGTAAATGTTTGTGTGGCTCTATCTGTCATGTTATGGATGGATGTTATGTTTGCATCCGTGTTTGTCTCAGCATGGAACCATGTAGGCATCAGCAGAACATTGGCAGAACATGTGAAGTTATAGAACACCAGTCAGTCTCCTGCCATTCTTCATTTGGCAGCCCCTTAATTTCTTTATCTCTTGAGAATAAACAGGTAACTGTTCAAATAATGGAAACACTTGAGTAAATGAAGGACACAAAGTATATTGAAAGCAGGTGCTTCCACACAGGTGTGGTTCTGAGTTAAATTAAAGCCGTTAACATCCCATCATACTCATGTATAAAATGCTGGGCAGGCCATTCTTTTAGCCATTCTTTTTGCTACCATGGCTATGCCCCCACGGGATGACAATGCCCCCATCCACAGGGCACGAGTGGTCACTGAATGATTTGATTAGCATAAAAACGATATAAACTATACACCCTGGCAGTCTCAGTCACCAGAGCTCAGACCCAATTGAACATTTATGGGAGATTCTGGATTGGTGCCTGAGACAGCGTTTTCCAACACTATCAACATAACACTGAATGATGGAATTTCTTGTGGAAGAAATGGTGTTGCATCCCTCCAATAGAATTCCAGACATATATGTGGGATCTATGCCAAGGTGCATTGAATCTGTTCTGGTGGCTCGTGGTGGCCCAACACCCTATTAAGACACTTTATGTTTCCTTTGGTGTTTCCTTTATTTTGACAGTTACCTATATACAGTACCCGTCAAAAGTTTGGACACACCTACTCATTCAAGGGTTTTTCTTTATTTTTACTATTTTCTACATTGTAAATAATAATGAAGACATCAAAACTATGAAAAGACACAAATGCAATCATGTAGTATTTCAACTGGTACTGTATATATATGTATATATATATATATATATATATATATATATATACTTGAATCATATGGAGCATTATTGATAGCCCTGTTGTATCCTTACCAATCATTCCAAATACAATCATAGTTATACCCAACAATCCATTTATAGCAGTTGTGGCTAAAACAATGGCAGGGGTATTGGATTAGGAGGAAAATCACCGGCTTATGAGAGAGAGAGAAGAAAAAATAGATTGTTTATTACAATACAGAGACTGAAGCAAATTGGGGTCATCAAGTAGCCATGATGTGTATTGGAGACAATGGTATCAGATTAATACAGGGAGGAAAGACAAGTTTTGTTTAAAGAGGTGTCTTCAGTGCTGCATATGGGAAAGCCTGGGCCTCCAGCCATCGACAGCCGTCAATGGGCAGAGATAATTTGATGAATCCGTTTGCTCTCTCCTCCATAACCAGATTTCTTGTTCTCTGGCTTTATTTGGTCTCTCAGATGAAGTGAGCATGGTGGAATTTGCTGCATTTTGTATTCACACGGGGTAGTCGACGTGACCGCAGGGCTGGGTGACTACAGAAACCGGAATCTCTCTCTTTCTTTCGCTCTCACTGTTCGCCTCGCTCCCTCAAGTGTTGTTTCTCCTCTTTGAGCGTGTTTCTCTATCTCTCTCAGTGTGGGGGTGTTCATGAGTGGTTGGGGAGAATGTCTGTGAGTGTGTGCACGTGTGTTTCATATGGAAATGTGCAATTGTCTTTGTGCAGATACATACGTACAGAAGAGGCTTTCAAAGCATATCAGTGTGTAGGTTTTATTTCACGTGTCGGTGTCTGGATGTGCATGTGATGGTGGCACATGGAATGGGAGCTAGTTACCACTGAGGAGCGATTTAAGGGCCTTTTATAGATATGGATATTGCAGGTTTACTGGACTGGAGCTACTGAGCTACCGTCTCCCCCTCATCCTGACAGACATGTGCCTGCTAGGCCTCATACATCAACCACCGGGGTCTGGCCGTGTGTGTGTTTATGTGCGTGTTGATGTTTGTGTGTCAGGGCGATATAGCAATAGCTGTTGTATCTCCGCTCACGTGCCTCCCTTTCAATTGCACAATCAGTCAGAGGAACCGTTCAGACTGTCTCCTCTTAATAAGGAGGCTTCCACCCCAATCCTCACAGATAGCCTGAGTAAATCAAACCGCTGAGGAGGAGAGGAGAGCTTCTTCAATCAGACTGGAGGAATTGAGCCTGCCTGGTGGAAGATCTGCTAGTGGAGCCTCCACACAATGGGAGGGGGGAGAGGGAGGGTGGAGGGTGGGGGGAAAGGGAGGGAAACATAGGCCTCTGCTATGGTGATGACTACACTGAGAGAGGTGTGCAGCATCCATCCATCTGGCCGCTGCTGTCTTGTCTTTTCATGAGGCTGAAACTCCTCTAGTACCTCAGGTCCTCCAGGCTGCACACACCGCAAGGCACAGTGCTGCCGCCGCTGTAAAATAACTCCCATTGTAATTCAATGAAAGGCAAGAGTTTTCATACACGTTGGCCTGTGTGTGCGTCCTCTGTGCTCCAGAACCTGTAATATTGTCCTCATGGCGAGCTGTGTGAGACGTAATATTAAATGTTTTTGTATTCACACCTAGAGGCGGCCATTTCCTAGGCTTGTCAAACTAGGCCTCGGCCTCAGCCGCTGGTTGAGTCCCATGTCGGCAATTTGAGGCGAGGGCTTCAGGCCACGTGCCCTGACCACCATAAGGGTTGAGGCAGAATGTGGGTCAGGGGAGGGGAGAGGATAGGGGGCAGGTTTGGGGCCAAAGGGGAGGTCCTGGTATCCAGAGATAGCAGATGTGACCATCCTGGTCTTTTTGAGCTAAAGTGATGATTAAGGGATCATGCCCTTTAAATAGACAGTCCTGTTTACCCAGTTTAGGGCCGCAATCAATCCGCCACTCCGCAGATTAATTGAGACGCTTCCGATTGATTTGTTTTCTTCCTCCTTCTCTTCTACCTTGCCCTCCTCCCAACATCTCCACACACTGCAAGACCAGGAGTCTTGTGGGGAGGCAGCTGGGTTCAACCAACACAACATCCATATTCAGTTAGACTGATTTTGTAGTATAATATACAGTAGAATGCCTAGTATGCTCACAACTGCATTGTGCTATAGATATTGCTAGCTGTTGTACATATGTATATAATGGTGTTTTATATTGTATTTTATTAAAGTGCACTGACAAGTGGCTCAGTGATTCCAGCTGCATCAGAAACCAATGAGGTGTTGACTTCAACTTCTGGATCAATTCATTGTGATGGTCATTAAATGTATTTGGATAAACTAGCTTCAATCTTACTGCTAAAACAAATGATGCAGGGAGTTGGTGTATCATTTCAACTTGAATTTGTTGGCAAATAATCATGTCTCAATCAACAGTAGATGATTCTGTCAATGTAGCAAATACGTCGACATGGCTTGTATTCAAGACAAGTGTATTTGCTCTGGAGTCTGAGGTGAGTTTACACAGCAGTATGCAGAACAGTTATGGCAATGTGTGACACGTGTACAGTAGAAGTCAAATATACCACGAACACTTATAATAAATACTACAGATCTACAAAGGAAATATTGGCATATGTTGTGTTTGGGTGGTGCAGTGAGGTGTTCGGAGTCATTTTGATACAAGGGGAGATTGTTTGGTATGGGACCTTTCACATCTCCTCTTGAGTCATCAACATCTCTGTATCCAAGCGGTATTGTCTGTGAGAGAAAGACGAGAATGCCATTAGACAATCATGGGCAATCGTTGTGTACTGTCTGTATTCCTACTGTAGCAGCAGGTGTAGAAATATGAGACTCACAGACACACGTTAGCTACAATAGTTCATCCAACACTAATATGAGCCATAAAGCCAAAGTCATTATTTTACTCACTGCCATCATCATCAAAACATTTCTCCAGTTTTGCTCATAATGAGAGGCATTGAGGCTAGCTAAGGTAGTTGCTAACTAGCTATAATGTTAGACTTAAGGTGCATTTTAGGTATAGCTAACACAGCTAGCTAAACTTAGCTAGCTAGCTTTGTAGTGGTACTATCAAGCCCCGTTATGGCCGAATTGATCACTAAATTGTACTGTACTGAACAACATTGCCTCATGTCAAAATAAAGGTTATATTGCTAGCTAGTTCTTGTAGAGAATATAGATTTCATACAGTTATCTTTCTCCCACACTTGCGACCCTTTTAAGTTGTTCATTCCGTTCCATTTCTCTTCTCTCATGGGGAAGAGAAATGTCATCCTATATGCCAGGTTAAAGTGAACTCTGTATATTCCCCTCCTTGTAAAGATCATCATTAGTGTCTGAGCTGTTATAGGCTGACAGTAGAGGCAACAGTTAATTAGGCCGGGAGGATGAACTCTATACACCACGTTTTTGACACGATGATAAGCCTCTCAAGATGGGAGATTTCTTCCTCTTATTTAATGTATCAAGGCAATGCAGGGAGGATGGAGGCCACTTGAACTCACCCCGGTTAGTGTGTAATGCTGTGTGTGTGTGTGTGTGTGTGTGTGTGTGTGTGTGTGTGTGTGTGTGTGTGTGTGTGTGTGTGTGTGTGTGTGTGTGTGTGTGTGTGTGTGTGTGTGTGTGTGTGTGTGTGTGCGCACAAATATATAGTGCATGTGTGTGTAGTTGATTTGTGTAACTGTGTACTCTGCTGTACAGTAGAGGGAGGGAGGTGAACAGCTTGAGTGAACTCATCTCCAACATCAGTTCCTTCATGAGAGTTAGGACGACGCTGTCTGTCTGTCTGTCTGTCTGTCTGTCTGTCTGTCAGGCTTCAAGACCATCCGTCAGCCCTTCCTGATGAATCTTTAAAGACCGTCTTCACTCTTCCCCCCTTCAGGGCAAACGCATTCCCCATGTTAACCCCCATACACTTCCAATAAGTAAAAGAAACAACAAAAGGCTGAAAACAAGAAGATAAGGTATCACTTTTGGCAGTCCTCAGAGTTCTGACTCAGGAAGGCAGATGGATCAAGCTCTGCAAGACTGCTCCAGTTTGGGGTTGACAGCTTACGCACAGCTACTTCTCAGTGAATTTCCTCCAAATTGAGTGTATGATTTAGTAGGCAGCCATAGATAGATCATCTCCAAATCCCCTGCTTTGAATGTGATGAAACAATTGTAATGATGATACTAGTAGTAATGTTAATGAAGCTATATGTAGCTTGCCTGACCGTGAAGCTATATTATATGTGACAGTTAATTTCCTCTAGGACCAGATGACAGGTAGCCTAGTTGACATTGTGACATAGTGACATTGACATGTTAAAGAATCCCCATGTAACCAATGCGCGTTCCTTACTGTCTTTAAGAATATCCTTGTTTCCAACCACGTCATTTACCTGTGACTGTATTCATGATACAGCACTGCCTCTTGTGCCTTATTGCGTAAATAGGAAGTTGAATATGTAACCTGTTTATACAGTATGAATAGTAAAGAACACTGGAGAGGCTTGAGGCCGGGCCAAACCTACAACTATAATATACATGCATTATTACAAAGGATGTTACGGAATTCAGTGGCATTCTGCACCAGATAATATGTGAATATGTCGAAGCAAAAAGAAGACACATTCATCATCTTTAGGGTTGTTCATTCATTATTAATAATAGGCATACAAGGCAAGACATACTGCATAATGAGGTCTGTGCATGTATGCTAGCAAGATGTATTCCAGCACAAGGAATGGTCTGTGCAGTGTGTGTTTGTGTGTGTGCAAACACAGGTATGTGGCTGTGTGGGTGTGTGTGTGTTTGAGGTATATAACGGGTGTACATGTGTTATAGCCACGGCTATGTATGACGTATGTGTGAAAAGCATTTTAAATAATGATTTCTCAGATGAGACCTGCAGGTGCAGCAAGGTGCTTTGTGGAAGTGCCACACTTCCTCCTTCTGTCTTGCGCTCTAATTTGATTACAGACTGATTAAACCCTCCCTAATGCATTCAGAGCTACGGCATGCTAATGTAATAAAATCACTTACAGCTCAAACGGGTTAGCTTAATTGGCAGGAGGAACGATGCTGGGATTTGCATTAAATTATTTATTTGCTTAGCAGACGCCCTTATGCAGGGCAACTCTCAATTCCATTATACACATTAGCCATTTGTACAGCCAATTTAGTGTGAGCACCTCGTTCAAGGATAGAACAAGTGTCGAACCAACGATCAAAAGCACCCCCCCCCCATGGCTATTTGCATGTTCTGCAAGCCCATGAGAACAGGAAGTCACATGTGTCATGTGAGACCCTTGGCCTTACTTGACCCTAGATGGGCGTTTTACACTTGGACTGTGACATGTCTGACCAGTGTCCAGAGTCAGGCGTAAACAGCTCACAAGACATTAGCCGGTCATCTGGTCCCAGTCAGATGTCCCAGTCAGTCCAGTGAAAGTCAAGTGTAATTGATCTGCTGCATTACAGCTGGGACCTACCAGATGGTGCCGTGTCCGTTCATTCGTTGCTACGTTCATTCACGCATTTATGCGAGCATGTCAGTCCAAGAAGAAAAGAGAGGAGTGTGTGTTGTGTGGGGTGTGTGTGATGTGTGTTTTGTGTAGGGGGATCAGTGGAAAATTCCATGGCAGGCTAAGCTGCGGTCACCAGCCCCACTTCTCCCACCTGTTAGCTAATCCATAGCGTCAGTCTGCAGACACGGTCCCGCTCACTCCTATAGCCTAATGGGTAATGTAGTTACAAGTCCATGAGATACATGGAGCAACATAAACACACCACTGATCAGACTCAGTCCCTTGGGGCTAAAATGACTGATCGCCTCTTTGGGAGTTGGCACGTTAAAAGGCCCAGGTAAAACATATTTTGGAAAAAAAGGTCTAAATATCTATCACCATAACTAACATACCAAACATTGTTTCTGTATTACAGTATAGTAGCTATCATGGCGAAGAGGACAGATGGAAATTAGAATGTTGTGTTGCATCTCCACCATGTGTTTTCACTGAGGCTTATTTTTGGGTCTGCATATTCAAATTGCCTTACGTTTCAGTGTGTTTCACCCAGTTACAGAGCTGACTAGCTGGCTGGCTGGCTGGCTGACTGGCTGGCTGGCTGCCACAAAAGCTTTTGATTGAGATTGAACTCACACATCCATTTCCTCTAATATAAATCAATACTCTCCAAAACTGCCACAACACACTTTTGATACTATTACTCAATGGGGTCTGGACTCTAGTGAAATGTTCCAAAGTTGACACATTTGGTATGGCGACAGATTAGTCAGTTGGTGAAATCCCCAACAACGAATCACTTAAGAACCACTCAGACTTAATCGTATTACCTTGATAAGTAAAAAGTTTGGGATTTCTTTCTGCCCCATGTTTATATACGCTCCCAGGTTGAATGCATCCACCATTGTCCAGTGCCATTACCCAGTCCTTTACGCTCTCTAATTTTACAGGGCTATTTCAACTCTGGTGAGGGTTAAATGGCTGTATTGGTTTCAAGAGCTTGAGAAAAGAGAGGCTTTGAGGGTGAAACAGTTCACCAAATGACCACATTTAGGATCCCCAGCCTCTCCAAATGGTTTTCTTTTCTCTTGTTTTTGTCTCCCGGCAGCCGCAACAACAGTATTGTTTGCATTAAGGGTCTGGCTGGAGTAAATGGAGCTGTTTTCAATTAGTTTTCAAAGTGCTTATCCCATTAAAGGTAATGACTTATTGATTTAACGACAGTGGCGCTTTTGGTGTGAAACGCTCTGCTATTATGACTCTCTCCTCTGTTGTTTGAAAAGGGCCAGCGACGTCGAGCACCCAGTGAAAACCTTCACTCTCCTGCCTCCCCCCTCTCTTGGCTGAGATGCCGCTGCGCTGGCTTGTTGTTTTTGCGTCAGTCTTCGGGTCATTATTGAATGGCATAAGTAACTCAGTGCTCGCGGAGCCGGAGCAGGTGATTTTTCTTTTCCTGGCCTTATGCCATGGGTGTCAGTTGGGATCCAGGAGCCACAGTAGAGGTGAGAGCGTCTGATGTCATTGACAATGTTCCTGTGCAACCCGTAAACCGCAGTGCAGAGGAAGCGATGGAGGGCCCCATACAAGCTAATGTGCCCGCTGTCTCCCTGTGGGTTCCACTTTGCCATGCAGCCATATGGTCATGCTCCTCCCTTCAGTAATCCCTCACTGGTGTCAACATCCAACCCAGGAGGGCCACGCTTTTGTGTTTGGCTGTTTTTCTCTCTCTCTCTCTCTCTCTCTCTCTCTCTCTCTCTCTCTCTCTCTCTCTCTCTCTCTCTCTCTCTCTCTCTTTTCTCTGTCTCCTTATGTCTTTTCTCTTTTTCCTGTCTTTGGAATTCACTCCATTTAGTTCATTTCAATTCTCTGTTTCTGTCTCACTCGTTTACCAAGTTAAAGGTTGATATTGTATTTTTAAATTGTAGTAGGATTGTCAGGAATTTAGGCTATGTGGGTTAACGTAGGTCCCTTTCAGTTCGTCACTCGGTATAACATACTATGGGGAGTCACCTAAAGAAAATTGAAATCACACCCTCAGAAGCCCCGCCTTCCTGGCTATAATACTGGGGCTCCTATCCATTTCCTAAATTCTTTGCTTTTCAGCCCACGAAGACTACGAGATTCGGTTCCGACTTAGGTGTCTGTTAGTGGGGAGACAGTATTCGTCCCCTAGATGTTGCGAATTTGGGGTTTTGGTATCTGTGTTAGCTAAAAACTACTTTCTGCTCTGCTTGTGTAGCCAGTGCTTCCTTGCTTGAGTAAGATGGCCAGTGGTAAGAGGAAGTTCACAAAGGCTTACCAGCTGAATTTGAACCTCCGACCGTGCCCTAGGGCATGTGGTTTCACAATGAAAATGAAACAGGAGTGCTGTGCTGTTTGCCTGGGGTGGAAACACGCTCAGGAGGCTTTGGCTCAGACCAGTTTGTGTGACCATTGTCTCCGGCTTGGCTCAACTTCCATTGGGCTGACTTTGTGAGAAAGATCAGGGCTGCTAGTGAAGGGTCTTCCCAAGGGTCATCCCAAGTGAGTGAGGCTCAATGCCTTTTTAATGGTGTTCAGAGTCCGGATTCCGGGGGTTTGATATACAGTCACTGGTTGGCTCTGGAGGGTTTTCAGAGTGTGAATCGGTTGACATGAATCTGGGGCTTTGGATTTGGCGAGGGAGAGTGACCCATTGGTGGTTAATGCACCTTTAATGGAGCTGTGTCGTAGGGCTGCAGATCACCTGGGGGTGGATTGGCTGCCTTCTCCCCCACAGCGGAGTTCCTCTAGGTTTGGGGGAAGGTATCTACCTCCTGTCCATGCAGCATTGAAGCGTTGCTTACCCCTGTTTAAAGAGTTCTCAGATGAGTTAAAGGAGACCTGGAATTCCCCTAATTCAGCCAGGCTGATGCTACCAGTTAATGAATGAAGAGGTTTTGGAGGAGGCAGGGATTGTTTTGAAAACTCTGCCGATGGATCGAAAGCTGGCGAGTTACTGAGCTCCAGAAGCTATGGGTTTATCCTCAAATGTGATTACGACTATACAGTCTGATTTCAGCCATCTCGGCCTTTCATGTACAGATTGATGGCTCTACCCCGGGGTCTCATCCTCTGGTTGTGCGGTTCTTAAAAGGCGTGCATCGGCTCACAGTGTCTAAGCCTATGGCACCAACCTGGGACCTGGCATTGGTCCTGGACGCTCTGTGTGAGCCTCTGTTTAAACCGTTGAAGTCTGTGGACCTGAAGGCCCTTTCCTACAACACTGCATCTGCTAAGCATGTTAGGGATCAGCATGTGCAGTTTGGAGTTTGCATGGCTTGTGTCCAGCGCTTTACACATGTATATGGTAGAGCCAAGGATATCCTTGTTTTTGGCTTCGGGGGGCGCTTTATTATTATTATTATTTATATAAAATAAATGTTACCCCATTTTTCTCCCCAATTTCATGATATCCAATTAGTAGTTACTATGATGTCTCATCGCTGCAACTCCCCTACGAACTCGGGAGAAGCGAAGGTCGAATGTCATGCGTTCTCAGGAAACACAACCCTGCCAAGCCGCACTGCTTCTTGACACACTGCTCTCTTAACCTTTAAGCCACCTGCACCAATGTGTCGGGGAGGGAACACTGTCCAACTTACGGCGGAACACTTCCCTAACCCCGGCCGACGCTGGGCCAATTGTGTGCCGCCCCATGGGTCACCCGGTCACGGCCTGGGATCAAACTCGAAGCCTGGGATCAAACTCGAAGCTGTAGGGGCGCCTCAGCACTGTGTTGCAGTGCCTTAGACCGCTTCACCACTCAGGGGCCCTGTAGGGGCGCCTCAGCACTGTGTTGCATTGCCTTAGACCGCTGCACCACTCAGGAGCCCTGTAGGGGCGCCTCAGCACTGTGTTGCATTGCCTTAGACCGCTGCACCACTCAGGAGCCCTGTAGGGCGCCTCAGCACTGTGTTGCATTGCCTTAGACCGCTGCACCACTCAGGGGCCCTGTAGGGGCGCCTCAGCACTGTGTTGCATTGCCTTAGACCGCTGCACCACTCAGGAGCCCTGTAGGGGCGCCTCAGCACTGTGTTGCATTGCCTTAGACCGCTGCACCACTCAGGAGCCCTGTAGGGGCGCCTCAGCACTGTGTTGCATTGCCTTAGACCGCTGCACCACTCAGGGGCCCTGTAGGGGCGCCTCAGCACTGTGTTGCATTGCCTTAGACCGCTGCACCACTCAGGGGCCCTGTAGGGGCGCCTCAGCACTGTGTTGCATTGCCTTAGACCGCTGCACCACTCAGGGGCCCTGTAGGGGCGCCTCAGCACTGTGTTGCATTGCCTTATGCCGCTGCACCACTCAGGAGCCCTGTAGGGGCGCCTCAGCACTGTGTTGCATTGCCTTAGACCGCTGCACCACTCAGGGGCCCTGTAGGGGCGCCTCAGCACTGTGTTGCATTGCCTTAGACCGCTGCACCACTCAGGAGCCCTGTAGGGGCGCCTCAGCACTGTGTTGCATTGCCTTAGACTGCTGCACCACTCAGGGGCCCTGTAGGGGCGCCTCAGCACTGTGTTGCATTGCCTTAGACCGCTGCACCACTCAGGGGCCCTGTAGGGGCGCCTCAGCACTGTGTTGCATTGCCTTAGACCGCTGCACCACTCAGGGCCCTGTAGGGGCGCCTCAGCACTGTGTTGCAGTGCCTTAGACTGCTGCACCACTCAGGGGCCCTGTAGGGGCGCCTTTATAACTGCGTTGCAGTGCCTTAGACCGCTGCACCACTCAGGGGCCCTGTAGGGGCGCTTTCTAAGCAGCGCCTTTCTCATTGGATTGTGGAGGCCTTCTCTCTGGAGTATGACAGCAAAGGAAAAGGGTTTCCCAGCGATGGGCGTGTTCACTCCT
Organism: Oncorhynchus masou masou; assembly: GCF_036934945.1. Classification (NCBI taxonomy): domain Eukaryota; kingdom Metazoa; phylum Chordata; class Actinopteri; order Salmoniformes; family Salmonidae; genus Oncorhynchus; species Oncorhynchus masou. Next base: position 5,254,296 of record NC_088226.1, read on the forward strand.
TTAGGGGTGTGGCGGCTGCTTGGGCGTTGTTCAGGGGCATGACGATTGATGATATCTGTGCTACAGCGAGTCGGGGTTCCCCACATACCTTTGAGGTTTTGTCTCTTGGATGTAACTGCTCCCAGTGTGACTCATTGTTTTCTGGCTGGGTCTGGGAGTGGGTGTCAGGCTGCGCGCAGGTTGTGCATTTATCCGCAGCACAAGTACACCGTTTCCAGGTTACTGCAGGTTTCCTGTGGATTTGAGCCTCGACTGCCGTCATCAACTCTGGTCGATGCTATGCAGTACGCACTGGCGTACCGGACACACCCGCAGCCCCCTGCAAGGTGGTGTGCCCACCAGTTCTGGGGGCCCATCCGCCTGTCATCCATGACTATTATTTATTATTTTGACAAACCTTTTTAATTTCTATCTGTACTAGGAATCTAAGTGTTTGTTTCTTGGGCTTCAGGAATGTGACTGAGAAAGTGAAAAAGAAAAAAGAAGCTGATTGAAAGTACAAGGGGATATCAGTGAAAAAATGCTGTGGTCAAGGCTACAGCAGCGCCAGTGCAATGAGTGATGCTTACTCAGGTATTCAAAAACACATATCAGACCGAGAGTCTAATGCTTCTATGGTTCTTTATGACCAGACAGTTACAGGGATGGTAGAAACAGCTTGATTGCTGTAGCAACATCAGGGAAACTGGGCAGAAGGGAGTTGTGATTCAAATACAGCAGTTCTGTAGTATCTTTAATTGAGCCTCTCATTCTCCTTAATTGCCGGCTTCAACATGGTACGGAAAGAGATGAACTGTCTGGGAACCTCTGGGGACAGGCCGTCTGGATACAGGACAGCTGATACATTGGCAGATGCGAACAGATTATCATCTTTAGCAGACAACAGTTCTTGAAGGCTTGAACAAAAACAGTTTATTTGTGATTTCGTTCATACTTGTGAACCGGTGTTTGAGTTGTGTGGTTGCAATATCAACAGTCCCTTATCTCTGGTATATCTTGGTATTCAAGACTGTTTAATCCCTAAGAGCCTATTGACGCACCCGTGGGTCGCTCTAAGTAAAATATTTTTAAAATCCCCATCAATATCTGTCAGTTTAAGCTAGATTGGAAGGTGACCCGAGCTACAGTGGTCATGAGACATCCAGAAAATCGGTCTTCTCACGAAAAAGACTGTAGCGTCAGAATGGTTGAGTCTACAAACTAGTATGACCGCTCTACGACCCCCACGGGACTTGTCTGAAGTCGGTAACGTTGATGTGCCAATTTCTGTCTACCTCCCGAACCGTTTGAACTACATGACCTCACTATGGAAAGGGGAGACTATCACAAACACGATGATGTTCTCTGTTTTGCTCTACGACCCCCACAAGTGTCACAAGACTCACCTGAAGGTAACCCATAATAACCAATGGAAGTATGGAGGTAGTTTTGTGCCACCCAAAATATGGTGTTAAATATGTGTAAATCTCCTAGATATAGGAAAGACACTGCAAAACCTTATTCCTTATGATTTATTTATTATCCACCAGGCTACCGCCGGGTTGGAGCGTTAGGCCAGTAACCGAAAGGTTGCTGGACCAAGCTGACAAGGTATAAATGTGTCGTTCTGCCCTTGAGCAAGGCAGTGAACCCACTGTTCCCCAGGCACCAATGACGTGGATGTCCATTAAGGCAGCCCCCCTCACCTCTCTGATTCAGAGGGGTTGGGATTCAGTTGAATGCATTCAGTTGTGCACCTGACTAGGTATCCTCTTTCCCTTATACAATGTGTTTCTACAGGCTATAGTAGTAAAGGCCAAATTCAATATTTGATCAAATCATTTTGTAATTTTGGGGGGATACCTAAATGGGTCCTAATATTCTAAATCAAATAGCTAAATGATCCATGGTATGACCATCTTAAAACAATTCCATATCAAATCTAATTTTATTGGTCACACACATGGTTAGCAGATGTTAATAAGAGTGTAGCAAAATGCTTGTGCTTCTAGTTCCGACCATACAGTAATATCTAACAAGTAATCTAATAATTTCACAACAACTACCTTATACACACAAGTATAAGGAATGAGTCAGAATATGTACATATAAATATATGGATGAGTGATGGCCAAACGGCAGAGGCAAGATGCAGTAGATGGTATAGAGTAGAGTATATACACATGAGATGAGTAATGGGTATTTAAACATGATATAAAGTGGCATTGTTTAAAGTGACTAGCGATACATTTATTACATCCAATTTTTAATTATTAAAGTGGCTTGAGATTTGAGTCAGTATGTTGGCAACAGCCACTCAATGTTAGTGATGGCTGTTTATGTTAGCTTAGTTTTATTTATTTTACAATCTGCAATGTTTGAATTTCCAATTTTAATTACTAAACAAACCAGCCAGCAGTCTAAAAATGTCTGAATTGTGACACTGTGTATAGCATAGACATGTTGCAATCTCAGCACCATGGACAGCGATTGGGGGGCCCTAACTTTGACCTTGAAGAGGGGTCCAGAGAAACTATGTTGCACCTGTGTGCTTTACCAAGTCGCGGCAGGTGTTCTATTGTGTTTGACTTGCTGTTCCTTTTACAAGTTCTGACATTTCAGGCTTGCAAGGTAAATATTGTTCTTGGAACTATGGACTTGGGCTGCAGTGACAGCGTGTCAGTGTGCATAGCCAAGTTGCAGCAGGCTGTGGTTCCCTGTATGGGGCTCTGACAGTTCAGGCTTCTTGGGTAAGTATTATGGAGAAAGTTTGATTCTGTAACCCCTCTTTGCAGCCGGTGGAACCTGTGTGTGCTTGGGCTGCTGTAGGCGTCCTGGTCTGGTACACTCTGAGCCGGTGGAACCTGTGTGTGCTTGGGCTGCTGTAGGCGTCCTGGTCTGGTACACTCTGAGCCGGTGGAACCTGTGTGTGCTTGGGCTGCTGTAGGCGTCCTGGTCTGGTACACTCTGAGCTGGTGGAACCTGTGTGTGCTTGGGCTGCTGTAGGTGTCCTGGTCTGGTACACTCTGAGCCGGCCTGGGGCATGATTGTATGTTCCCATAGTATGTTATACCGAGTGACCACTGAAAGGAGAGCGCTACTGAGTTGAGGGAATGGATGTGAGCCCCGGGTATTATAGCCAGGAAGGCCGGGCTCCGAGGGTGTGCTCGATATCCATTGGCCCGTTGGGCCTATCACCATGTTAACAACATCCAGACCCCAGAACCCTTCACTTTTTCCACATTTTGTTACGTCACAGCCTTATTCTAGAATTGATTCAATCTTTTTTCCCCTCATCAATCTACACACAATACCCTATAATGATTTTTAAAAAACTGTTTTTTAGAAAATGTTGCTAATTCATAAAAATATAAAACAGAAAAATGACATTTACGTAAGTGTTCAAACCCTTTACTCAGTATTTTGTTGAAACACCTTTCGCAGTGATTAGAGCCTAGAGTGTTCATGGGTATGACGCTACAAGCTTGGCACACCTGTATTTGGGGATTTCTCTCATTCTTCTCTGCAGATCCTCTCAAGCTCTGTCAGGTTGGATGGGGAGCGTTGCTACACAGCTATTTTCAGGTCTCTCCAGAGTTGTCCGATCGGGTTCAAGTCCAGGCTCAAGTCCAGGCTCTTGCTGGGCCACTCAAGGGCATTCAGAGACTTGTCCCGAAGCTTAGGGTTATTGTCCTGTTGGAAGGTGAACCTTCGCCCCAGTCTGAGGTCCTTAGCACTCTGGAGCAGGTTTTCATTAAGGATTTCTCTGTACTTTGCTCCGTTTGTCTTTGCCTCGATCCTGACTAGTCTCCATCCCTGCTACTGAAAAACATCCCCACAGCATGATGCTGTCACCACCGTGCTTCACCGTAGGGACGGTGCCAGGTTTCCACCAGACGTGACGCTTGGCATTCAGGCCAATGAGTTTAATCTTGGTTTCTTGTTTCTCATGGTCTGAGAGTCTTTAGGTGCCCTTTGGCAAACTCCAAGCAGGCTGTCATGTGCCTTTTACTGGGGAGTGGCTTCCGTCTGGCCGCTCTACCATAAAGGCCTGATTGCAGAGATGGTTGTCCTTCTGGAAGGTTCTTCCATCTCCACAGAGGAACTCTGGAGCTCTGTCAGAGTGACCATCGGGTTCTTGGTCACCTCCCTGACCAATGCCCTTCTCCCCCGATTGCTGCGTTTAACCTCTCTGGGATCGTTCGGGACACTAGCGTCCCACCTCGCCAACAGCCAGTGAAATTGCAGGGCGCCAAATTCAAACAACATGAATCCTATAATTGCAATTCCTCAAACATACAAGTATTATACACCATTTTAAAGATAAACTTCTTGTTAATCCAGCCACAGTGTCTGATTTCAAAAAGGTTCTACTGTGAAAGCACTCCATGTGATTATGTTAGGTCAGCGCCTAGCCACAGAAAACCATACAGCCATTTTCCAACCAAGGAGGGGTGTCGCAAAAGTCAGAAATAGCGTTAAAATTAATCACTTACCTTTGATGATCTTCATCTGATGGCACTCCCAGGTCTCCATGTTAGACAATAAATGTTCGTTTTGTACGATGAAGTTCATCTTTATGTCCAAAAACCTCCATTTGTAATCCAAATGCACAAAGCGCGGGCACAAAGTCCAGACGAAAAGTCAAAAAAGTTCCTTTAAAGTTCATAGAAACATGTCATACAATGTACATACAATCTTTAGGATGTTTTTATCATAAATCTTCAATAATATTGCAACAGGACAATTCCGTTGTAATTTGAAAGGAAAGAGAACGAGCGTCGTGCTCACGGCCACGTGCGAGAATAAACTAAATGCTTTCAGCCTGACCATTTGTTGAAAATGCTCTTATTCGATCCCCTTTCACAATACAAGCCTGAAACAACTTCTAAAGACTGTTGACATCTACTGGAAGCCTTAGGAAGTGCAATCTGACCCCACAGACACAGGATATTGGATAGGCAATCACTTTAAAAAACTACACGCTTTTCAACCAAACTTCCCAATGCTGCCCCCTATCCCAATTAAGTTAACCGGGAGACCAGCTCTAGAATGAGTGTTCTTCCATTTAAGAATGAAGGAGGCCATTGTGTTCTTGTGGACCTTCAATGCTGCAGAAATGTTTTGGTATTCTTCCCCAGATCTGTGCTTCGACACAATCTCGGAGCTCCACGGACAATTCCATCGACCTCGTGGCTTAGTTATCACTCTGACACTGTCAACTGTGGGACCTTATATGGACAGGTGTGTGCCTTTCCAAATCATGTCCAAATCATACCACAGGCAGACTCCAGTCAAGTTGTAGAAAAATCTCAAGGATGATCAATGGAAACAGGATGCACCTGCACTCAATTTCATGTCTCATAGAAAAGGGTCTGAATACTTATGTAATGAAGGTATTTGTATTTATTTATTTAACACATTTACAAAAATGTCTACCAACCTGTTTTTGCTTTGTCATTATGGGTTAGTGTGTGTAGATTGATGAGTGAAAAATGTATTTGATCCATTTTAGAATAAGGTTGTCACGTCTCAAAATGTGGAAAGAGGGAGTCTGAATACCTTCCGAATGCACTGTATATTGTAGTGAGAAAACAAGTCTGCAGTAATGACCAGCCTGTTCTTGTGGTTCTCGTCATACATTGCATTTTTTATCCTTGTCAGGTCTCAGAGCATCTGTCTAACAACAGAAGGTTAGGAGTTCAAACCAGTGGTTGTTAAACTGCTCTCTGCTCTCTCTGCTCTCTCCACCCTGCTTTAACTTTTTTGGGATAGGGGGCAGCATTTTCACTTTTGAATGAATAGCATGCCCAGAGTAAACTGCCTCCTACTCAGTCCCAGATGCAAATATATTCATATTATTATTAATATTGGATAGAAAACACTCTGAAGTTTCTAAAACTGTTTGAATGATGTATGTGAGTATAACAGAACTCATATGGCAGGCAAAAACCTGAGAAAAAATCCAAACAGGAAGTGGGAAATCTGAGGCCCCTCGAATTCACAGTGGGATATGGGTTATTTTGCACTTCCTAAGGTTTCCACTAGATGTCACGTTGTTTCAGGCTGCTCCTGTGAAGGGGGGCCGGATGAGAGCTGTTTGACTAAGGGGTCTGCCAGCAGCCTCGTTCTCAGTCACGCGTGTTCACATGAGAGGTATTTCTCGTTCCATTGCTTTTCTACAGACAATGGAATTCTCCGGTTGGGACATTATTGAACATTGATGATAAAAACATCCTAAATATTGATTCTATACTTAGTTTGACAAGTTTCTTCGACCTGTAATTTAATTTTTTGAACTTTTTGTCCGACTGGATCTGAATGCGCATTTGAACTTGTTTACCAAACGCCCTAACAACAGAGGCTATTTGGACATAAATGATGGACATTATCGAACGAAAAAAACATTTATTGTGGAACTGTGATTCCTGGGAGTGCATTCTGACGAAGATCATCAAAGGTAAGTGACTATTTATAATATATAATAATAATATATCCCATTTAGCAGACGCTTTTGTCCAAAGCGACTTACAAGTCGGCTGGGGCCACTACTTTTACATATGGGTGGCCCCAGTGGGAATCGAACCCACGACGCTTGGCGTTGCAAGCGCCATGCTCTACCGACTGAGCCACACAGGACTTTATAATGCTATTTTTTACTAATGTTGACTGTGGAACATGGCGGATATTTCTTTTGGCTGGTTTGGGCTCTGAGCGCCGTACTCAGATTATGCCTTTTCTGTAAAAAGAAAATTGAAATCTGACACAGCGGTTGCATTAAGGAGAGGTGTATCTAAAGTTCCATGCATAACACTTTCATCAACATTTATAATGAGTATTTCTGTGAATTCATGTGGCTCTCTGCACAATTTCCACATGTTTTATAACTACTGAATGTAATGCGCCAATGTAAAATTTGATTTTTTTATATAAATATGCACTTTATCGAACAAAACATACATGTATTGTGTAACAGGAAGTCCTATGAGTGTCATCTAATGAAGATCATCAAAGGTTAGTGATTCATTTTATCTGTATTTGTGCTTTTTGTGACTCTTCTCTTTGGCTGAAAAAATGGCTGGGTTTTTCTGTGGCTTGGTGGTGACCTAACATAATCGTTTGTGGAGCTTTCGCTGTAAAGCATTTCTGAAATCAGACACTGTGGCTGGATTAACGAGAATGTTATCTTTAAAATGGTGCCTAATACTTGTATGTTTGAGAAATTTTATTTATGAGATTTCTGTTTATTTGTATTTGGCACCCTGCAATTTCATTGGCTGTTGGCGAGGGGTTCCGCTAGCGGAACGGGGTTCAGCTCCTATCCAGCTCCTATCCCCAGTCCTAGACAGGTTAAATAACTGGAGTAGAGTAGGTCTTCCCTCTGAAGTAACTCTGTGTCTGGAGTTTGTCCCCAGTAGCAGTCAGTGTTGGTACACACAGCCTCCATTTTAGGCTGATTCTCCTTTGGCTGATGGGCCTGTGGATAGGAGCTGGATGGAAGGAAGGAAGATCCTGTTGCTGCCAGAAACAACTGGTTGAAGTAGTGAAAGAAGTAATAACTCATCTGGCCGTTAAAGAAATACTTTCTCTCTCCGTGCACACACACACACACACACGCATGCACGCACGCACGCACGCACACACACACACACACACACACACACACACACACACACACACACACACACACACACACACACACACACACACACACACACACACACACACACACACACACACACTCATCTCTCATATCGTGATCTAAGGCCTCCACCATCCCTGTTTTATCACTGAATTGGAGTGAGCCCACATGTTCCACATCCCTTCTCAATGGTAGTAACTCACACAAGGAGGTTATTTTTGTGGGTGGTGTTTTATTTTGCTATGTTAGCATCCTTCAAACATGACCATGACTTTCCACAATCAGCCATATGGGTTGTCTAATTCACTTCACGTGCGTTTGAGAAGCTTGTGAAACAGGAAGCACCGCTAGAGCATTTTAGCTGTATAATTAATACATGCTTGAAGGAGAGAAAAAGGGTAAAAACGTAGCATCTATTCTTAGCATCTGTGTTGTTCTCTAATAACTACACTGTGTCATAGCATGTGTCACTAGAGGACCTATTCTATCATACTGTGAGGCCACACTTAACTATTATTCAGGGGAGAATAGGTGGAAAATGTTTGACATGAGTCACACTGCACAGTGCACACTGGGTTGGGCTGGATTATTTTAACACTGTGGCATTGTGCATTCAGCTCAACGACAGAGTGCATGCATGGCAGAGTGGAGCTGTGTTTTCCAAGAGGAGACATTTCATTTGTTACAGAGCTTTAGTTTGCTACTAAGAAACACTGGTTGAAGTTACAGAGAAACACTGGTTGAAGTTAAAGACACTGCCACAGTCACATGGCCAACAGAGAAGGAAGATATTATTCTAGCTCAGGGTCAGTGTCTAGCTTGTTAAATGTGTACTGTCGTGCTTTTAACATGCGAGAGGTCTGTGATAGAGGTGACCTTATACTGTGGGCAGAAGAGCAGAATCATTGTTAAAAAGATTTGAATACCTTCAGGTTATTTGATGGGCTGACTTTAAGGTTAAGGTCACCAACCCTTCTCTTCTAAGGTCCATGAATAGGCAATGATTATGAAGATGATCCACTCTCTCCCTCGAGGAGAACTATCGGCTTAACATAAAGACTCACACCCATCTTGTCATGGGAGTAACTCAATCATCCAACTACTATGCCCTTTACTTTTAATTCCATTAAAGGACAATTCTTGGAGATGTTTTATCATTTTTTTTATGAATATATCAAGTTGCCTTCGAAAGTCTAAATTAGTCATACCTTTGCTGAATTTAATGAATGTGGTCAAATGCAAATGTGGGACTGTTGCTGTGTGAGGGCGTTCTCTACTGTCTGTCTGGCTAGGCACGATGATGGATAGGGCTGTCAGCAGACTGGGGTTTCTCTAATACTGCACACAGCCTCTGTAGAGATGAGGGGAGGGATGCATTAATGTGTGCATGTGCTTTTGTGTGTCTGTGTGTGTGTGTGCGCACCCGTTCCACGTACTGTATGTGTGAGTGTGTGTCTGTATTTTGATGTAGGTGTGTGCGTTTGTGTGCACCGTACACCAGTCCTATCCTGTACAGTCTCCTTGCAGTGCTCTGCATCAGGTGGAGGGTCCTCTGTTTAATACCAGCTGAGTGGCAGCAGTAAAGTAGCAGTAGTAGTTAATGAAAGTGATTCATCAGATCGGAATTTCAACCCAGGGAAACTCATCACGTGTTTGTACCACTCCAAAATGATACAACTTAGTACAAAAACAAGTAAATTACATAGAGAGAAGAGACTAATGGTGTCCAATCAACTGTGCTGACTAGTGCATTACTGCTTTTACCAAGTAGCACTGAGTGAATCTAGCTGAAACAAAGTGTTGTGGAACCCAACAGAGGTGGCCAATCTGGACAAAGCGCTACACGGTGAAGCAGCGAGTCACAAGGAGCGAGTGTGTTTCTTTACGACTCTACGGAGGGTAAACAGTGTTGTGTGTGTGATTGAATGCTTCATTCAGCAGCACACCTGCTCTACTTGGAGTGCCTGTGTCTCCGGCCCTCATCTCCCATTCAAAAGCTCCTCCTCAGTGGAACTGGAGCATATGGTCCAGAAAGAAGCCCTCCTTCCTTTGTGCCACTGTTAACAGAAGGGCTGTATATCTAACCAGTCCCTGGGAAGCTGTTCCTCTCTTCCCCTCTCTTCCTCTCTTTTCCACTCTCTTCCCCTCTCTTCCTCATCTCTTCCCCTCTCTTCCTCTCTTTTCCCCTCTCTTCCCCTCTCTTCCTCTCTTTTCCCCTCTCTTCCCCTCTCTTCCTCTCTTTTACCATCTCTTCCCATCTCTTCCTCTCTCTTCCTCTCTCTTTCTCTCTCTTCGCATCTCTTCCTCTCTATTCCTCTCTTTTCCCCTCTCTTTCCCTCTCTTCCTCTCACTTCCTCTCTCTTCCCCTCTCTTCTCTTTTTCCCTCTCGTCCCCTCTCTTCCCATCTCTTCCTCTAGATTCCTCTCTTTTCCCCTCTCTTCCCCACTCTTCCTCTCTTTTCCCCTCTCTTCCTCTCTCTTCCTCTCTTTTCCCCTCTCTTCCTCTCTTTTCCCCTCTATTCCCATCTCTTCCCCCCTCTTCCTCTCTCTTCCCCTCTCTTCCCCTATCTTTCTCTTGCTTCCTCTCTCTTCACCTCTCTTACTCTCTCCTCCTCTCTCCCTCTCTTTTCCCCTCTCTTCCCTCTCTTCTTCTCTCTTCCTCTCTTTTCCCCTCTCTTCCCCTCTCTTCCTCTCTCTTCCCCTCTCCCTCTCCCCTCTCTTCCTCTCTTTTCCCCTCTCTTCCCCTCTCTTCCTCTCTTTCCCTTCTTTCCCTCTCTCCTCTCTTCCTCTCTTTTCCCATCTCTTCCCATCTCTTCCTCTCTCTTCCTCTCTCTTCCTCTCTCTTCCCATCTCTTCCTCTCTATTCCTCTCTTTTCCCTCTCTTCCCCTCTCTTCTTTCCTCTCTCTTCCCTCTCTTCTTCTCTTTTTTCCCTCTCTTCCCTCTCTTCCCATCTCTTCTCTCTTTCCCCTCTCTCTTCCCGCTCTCTTCCTCTCTTTTCCCTCTCTTCCTCTCTCTTCCTCTCTTTTCCCTCTCTTCCCCTTTCCTCTCTTTCCCTCTCTCTTCCCCCTCTTCCTCTCTTTCCCATCTCTTCCCATCTTTCCTTGCTTCCTCTCTTCCCTTCTTTCTCTCTCCCCTCCCTCTCGTCCCCCCCTCTCTTCCCATCTCTTCTTCTCTCTCTTCCTCTCTTTCCTCTCTCCCCCTCTCTCTTCCCCGCTCTTCCTCTCTTCCTTCCCCTCTCTTCCTCTCTTTTCCCATCTCTTCCCCTCCTCTTCTCTTTCCTCTCTCTTCCTCTCTTTTCCCCTCTATTCCCCCTCTCTTCCCCTCTTCCTCTTTCCTCTCTCTTCCCATCTCTTCCCCCTCTCCCTTCTTCTTCTCTTCCCATCTCTTCCCATCTCTTCCTCTCTCTTCCTCTCTTCCCCACTCTCTCCCATCTCTCTCTCCCCTCATCTTCCCCTCTCTTCTTCTCCCTCTCTTTTCCCTCTCTTCCCCTCTCTTCCTCTCTTTTCACTCTCCCATCTCTTCCTTCCTCTTTCTCCCTCTCTTCCCCTCTCTTTCTCTTTATTCCTCTCTCTTCCCCTCTCTTCCTCTCTTTTCCCCTCTCTTTCCATCTCTACCCCTGTCTTCCTCTCTCTTCCTCTCTTTTCCCCACTCTTCCTCTCTCTCTCTCTTCCCTTATCTTCCCCTCTTTCCTCTCTTTTCCCTCTCTTCCTCTCTTCCTCTCTCTTCCTCCCATCTCTTCCCTCTCTCTTCCCCCTCTCTTTTCTTCCTCTCTTTTCCCTCTCTTCCCTCTCCTCTTTCCTCCTTTTCCCTCTTCCCTCTCTTCCTCTCTCTCTTCTCTTCCCTCTCTTCCTCTCTTTCCTCTCTCTTCTTCTCTTCCCTCTCTTCCTCTCTTCCCTCTCTCCCTCTCTTCCCCTCTCTTCCTCTCTTTCCTCTCTTCCTCTCTTCCTCTCCCCCTCTCTTCCCTCTCTTCCCTCTCTTCCCCTCTCTTCCTCTCTTCTTCCTCTCTTTTCCCTCTCTTTTCCCTCTCTTCTCTCTCCCCTCTCTCCCTCTCTTCCTCTCTCTTCCCTCTCCTTTCTTCCCTCTCTTCCTCTTCCTCTCTCCCTCTCTTCCTCTCTCCCTCTCTTCCCCTCTTCTTCCCCTCTCTCTTTTCCCCTCTCTCCTCTCTTCCCTCTCTTCTTCTCTTCCCTCTCTTCCTCTCTTTCCCCTCTCTTCCCCTCTCTCTCTCTTTCCCTCTTTCCCCTCTCTTCCCCTCCTCTTCCCCTCTCTTCCTCTTTTTCCCTCTCTTCCCCTCTCTTCCTCTTCTTCCCTTCTTCCTTCTTTTCCCACTCTTCCCTTCATCCTCTCTCTCCTCTCTCTTCCTCTCTTTTCCTCTCCCCTCTCTTCCTCTTCCTTTCTCTTGCTTCCTCTCTTCCCCTTTCCTCTCTTCCTCACTCTCTTCTTTTTTCCCTCTCTTCCCCTCTCTTCCTCTTGCTTCCTTTCTCTTCCTCTCTTCCTCTCTTCTTCGTCCTCTCGTCCCTCTCTTCCTCTCTTTCCCATCTCTTCCCCTTTCCCCTTTTGCTTCCTCTCTCCCCCTCTCTTCCCTCTTTTCCCCTCTCTTCCCTCTTCTTCTTTCCCATCTCTTTCTTCCCTCTCTTCCCCTTGCTTCCTCTCTCTTCCTCTCTCCTCTCTCTCCTCTCTTTCCCATCTCTTCCTCTTGCTTCCTCTCTTCTTTCCCTCTCTTTCCCTCTCTTCCCCTCTCTTCCTCTTGCTTCCTCTCTTCCTCTCTTCCTTCTCTTTTCCTCTTCTTCCTCTCTCTTCCCTCTTCCTCTCTCTCTCTTGCTTCCTCTCTCTTCCCCCTCTCTTCCCCTCTCCTCTCTCTTCCCCCTCTCTCTTTCCCCACTCTCTCTTTCCTCTCTTCCTCTCTTTTCCCCTCTTCCCCTCTCTTCCTCTTGCTTCTCTCCCCCTCTCCCCTCTCTTCCTTCTTCCCTCTCTCTTCCCCTCTCTTCCTCCCTCTCTCTTCCCCTCTCTTCCCCTCTCCTTCCTATTCATCTCTCTTCCTCTCTCTTCCTCTCTTTTCCTCTCTCTTCTCCTCTCTTTCACTTGCTTCCTCTCTCTTCCTCTCTTTTTCCCCTCTCTTCCCCTCGCTTCCTCTTGCTTCCTCTCTCTTCCTCTCTTTTCCCCTCTCTTCCTCTCTTTTCCCCTCTCCTCCCCCCTCTTCCTCTCTTTTCCTCTCTTTTCCCCTCTCTTCCCCTCTCTTCCTCTCTTTTCCCCTCTCTTCCTCTTGCTTCCTCTCTTTTCCCTCTCTTCCCCTCTCTTCCTCTTGCTTCCTCTCTCTTCCTCTCTTTTCCCTCTCTTCCTCTCTCTTTTTCCTCTCTCTTCCCCTCTCCTCCTCTCTTTTCCCCTCTCTTCCCCTCTCTTCCTCTCTCTTCCCCTCTCTTCCCCTCTCTTCCCCTCTCTTCCTTCCTCTGTATCTCTCTTCCTCTCTCTTCCTCTCTTTTCCTCTCTCTTCTCCTCTCTTTCTCTTGCTTCCTCTCTCTCTCTCTTTCCTCCTTCCTCTCTCTTCCTCTCTTCCCCCTCTTTCCCCTTCTTCCTCTCTCTTCCCCTCTCTTCCCCTCTCTTCCTCTCTCTTCCCCTCTCTCTTCCTCTCTTTTCCTCTCTCCCTCTCTTCCCCTCTCTTCCCTCTCTCTTCCTCTTGCTTCCTCCTCTCTTCCTCTCTTTCCCTCTCTTCTCTTCCCTCTCTTCCCCTCTCTTCCCCTCTTCCCCTCTTCCCCTCTTCCTCTCTCCCCTTCTCTTCCTCTTCTTCCCTCTTCCTCTTGCTTCTCTCCCCCCTCTCTTCCTCTTGCTTCCTCTCTCTCTTCCCCCTCTCTTCCCCTCTCTTCCTTCCTCTCTTCCTCTTGCTTCCTCTCTTCCTCTTTTCCCCTCTCTTCCCCTCTCTTCCTCTCTCTTCCTCTCTTCCCCTCTCTTCCTCTCTTTTCCCATCTCTTTCCTCTCTCTTCCTCGCTCTTCCTCTCTCTTCCCCTCTCTACCCCTCTCTTCCCCTCTCTTCCTTCCTCTTCCTCTCTCCTCCTCTCTCTTCCTCTCTCTTCCTCTCTTCCCAAAACATCTTCAGTAGGAGGGAAATTCCATGGTAACAGAATTATGCTGATACTACAATTTTATCACTTTAAAATGTCTGCCAAACAAAAACCATTGATTTCAAAGTTTAACATACCGTGCAACTCTATGCACAATTACTACTTTGAACAAATTACACAGTCAAAAAAACTGTTTGCAAATGCAAAGTTTGGTAACAGAATTGCGATATAATCTCCCTCGGTTTAAGTCTGTTACCAAACTTTGTATATACACAGTTCTACCTGTAAATGTGTTTTTGTGAAATTGTTAAAAGTACTGTAGTCATTGTGCATATAGTGCTATGTTTTGTTAAACTTTGAAATCGATGTTTTTTGTTTGGTTTACATTTGAAAGTGAAACATCTGAGTCTCAGCGTAATTCCGTTACCATGGAATTACTCAGGATCTGGCTATTTGAGTGACTTATTGACAGTAAACAGGGTAGATTGTCTACATTGCTCCTCTTTGTAAGTTGTGTCTTTTCTCAGTGGGATAAAAGAACAATACAATCGTAGTTGTGAGTAACAGAGATAAACCAGCCCTTCCATATTTATGTAAAGTAGATTGATTATGTGGGATGTTTCTGAGGCGGTGTGATGTGGGAGTTCCTCTGAAGCTCCATTCACAATTGATGTATTTCCTCATTGGTGTGGAGATGGAAGGTGAGGGAGCATCTTTACTCAGGAGATCCACCTGTTTCCTGATGAAAGCAGATGGTTCTCACATTTACAGGCATTTTAGGAGGTGTCACGCTCATCTACATAAAGCATGGTCTCTGCATCCACCCAACTAACATAATGCTCTGGAAGGTGGTAGAGATGGAGAGTTCTGGAAGTAGCATTTTTCGCTAAGATGTTTTTACACTTTTGGGCTCAATTTCCTTTTTGAGAGGCAGAAATACTTGCAGTAGCCCAGGTTTAGTCAAATGCATTGTAAACACCCACATCCAAAGTGGTCCGTCTAGTTACTGGATCTTGCTATCTTACCATGCAGGTTTCCCTCTCCAGCTGCGCCAGTGCGCTAATTAACAAAGAGAATGATACTGAGGAAACATTAACATTCATATAATTAGATCCCATCATTGATCATTGCCTTTCAGCCCCTTGTCTTGCACATTCCCTGACATACTCTGTGTAATAGGACGCTAAGAAGCTAATGCCCTGGCCTTATGGCTTCACATGTATATTTAACATAACTCTGATGAATTAGTGAACGGGCATTAGTGATGGGTGCACATGTACCCAGGGAGCTCAAAGTCCCATGTGAGGGCACGTGTAGGTACAGTATGGCTAAAGATCTGTAAGTATTTGCTTTTGTTAATAGGTGCATGTGAATAATATGATGATTTGTGTAAGCTTAGCTTACCTAAATGGACTTTTGGTTGTGTATTTGTGAAAGTCTTTATATGGGTTTGTGTCGTTATGTTTATTTTTATTTGTGAGAGACAGAGTGTGTGTGCGTGTGTGTGTGTGTGTGTGTGTGTGTGTGTGTGTGTGTGTGTGTGTGTGTGTGTGTGTGTGTGTGTGTGTGTGTGTGTGTGTGTGTGTGTGTGTGTGTGTGTGTGTGTGAGTGAGTGTGTGAGTGTTCCATGGCCCTGGCAGTCTGGGGGCTCTGTGATCCATCCTCCCCTGCACCGGGGTTAAAGCCACACACTCAGGGCACACTGGCTGCAGGAGGGAGAGAGCACGGGTGGGCGGCTCATTAGATAGCACTCCCCGTGGAGTGTGAAGGAGAAAAACACCCATTAGCAAAACAAACGACGTGCCCATCGCTCACAGAAACACCAGAGATTGTTTACTGAGAGCTGGGTGAATGAAGCTGCTGGCACCTACTGTACTGCCTGCTGGGGTCTTCCTCTCATACCGCTTCCAGGGTCATGGATCAGAGGTTCCAGGGATTCTGTGTGTGTGTGTGTGTGTGTGTGTGTGTGTGTGTGTGTGTGTGTGTGTGTGTGTGTGTGTGTGTGTGTGTGTGTGTGTGTGTGTGTGTGTGTGTGTGTGTGTGTGTGTGTGTGTGTGTGGGTGCGTGTGTGTGCATGTGTGCTGGCGCGCGTGTGTGTGTGTGTGTGCTGGCAGGCGCGCGCTCGTGTGTGTGTGCGTGTGAGCTGGCGCGCGTGTGTGTGTGTGTGTGTGTGTGTGTGTGTGTGTGTGTGTGTGTGTGTGTGTGTGTGTGTGTGTGTGTGTGTGTGTGTGTGTGTGTGTGTGTGTGTGGGTGCGTGTGTGTGCATGTGTGCTGGCGCGCGTGTGTGTGTGTGTGTGCTGGCAGGCGCGCGCTCGTGTGTGTGTGCGTGTGAGCTGGCGCGCGTGTGTGTGTGCGCACGCGCGTGTGTGCGTGTGTGTGTGTGTGTGTGTGTGTGTGTGTGTGTGTGTGTGTGTGTGTGTGTGTGTGTGTGAGTGTGCACGCGTGCAGTGGAGCCTGGCCCTGAGTTTGAGCCAAGCAGTGAGCTGGTCTGGTCCTTCTTGTGGAGGCGTTGCCTCCTGGGTAATTAGTCAATCTGAGACTGAGCCGTCAGGCTGACCTCTGAACCCGAACTGCCTCCTCTTCTTCCTTCTTCCTTCTCTTCCTCTCTGACCCATGTCAGCTGACATCTCCACACTATTCCTCTCCAATCTAAAGATCAAATTACATTTTTGACCCTCATAGTATCCCAGCTAATTTGCCAGGCTTCATCATAACACATGATCTCGTGGTCATTGGTTTGAATGGGGAAATGTACAGTATGGTTAATGGTTTGTTATTTCAGTGGTGTTCTCATATGGTGAAGAGAGAAGTTCACATGAAAACAGTCTTTGTTCCAGCTGAGCTTTGAGACTGAGGTCAGAGAGGAAGAGAAGGAAGAAGGAAGAAGAGGAGGCAGTTAGGGTTCAGAGGTCAGCCTGACGGCTCAGTCTCAGATTGACTAATTACCCAGGAGGCACCGCCTCCACAGGAAGGACCAGCACACACACACACACACACACACACACACACACACACACACACACACACACTCTGATCCATGAAAGTGGTATGAGAGGAAGACCCCCATCCAGTTCCCGTTTAGCTCTGTTTCCTTGTTTGTTCTCCTCATACAGTGAATGATATTATATCTCCAGTGGAACTAGCAGTCTACTTCTCCTTCCACACGGAGCCCGGCAGTAACATGACCAGCTTGTGAGCCGAGTGGTGGCAGGAGTTTTCTGAAGCGGGATAATTAGCTGCCGACTGTCAGATGATTAGCCGGGCTGCATCTAATTTTGGTCACAACCTCTGACGATAATGGTCAAATGAAATCAATGGCGTGCAGAAATGTGTGGGATTTGCTAAGCAGCATGTGCTCAATTGGCTAATTCATATCAGCCTGTCCCCTTTAATGCGAACAGGTTAGCGGCTCGGTGCTAAATGGTTAAAAGGAATTCGCTCTTGAGCATGACCTCGTCTTACTCAAATGGTCACCTGTTTTAACTCTTTCATTGAGTGCGAATACAAATTATATTTATATTCACACTCAATGAAAATTGAGTTAAAACAGGTGACCATTATTTCCTTGCCAAGTATCTCCAGTCCACTTTGGTGCAGGTGCTGTATCAAAACTTTTCAAATATGGTATCCATTTCCAGCACTGAGGTGTTGACTGAAGAAATAGATAATAATGAGGTCAATCATGTTTTCAACATTATTATACAGGAATGTACTGAAAAAGGTAGCTGAATAGTTGAGCATTCTGTCAGTCCCACATAGACATCCTTACTGCCTGAGAATGCCATTGAGTTGAGTAGCAACAGTAATGAGCAGTTGTGACTGGAGAAATACCACCTTTCAATCCCCAAATGACAGTCACCGTTCCCTGGCAGGGATTTGGCTTAATGCAGAGTTTTAAAGACATTCAGTGGGACCTGAGGATTGGAGGTGTATATTATATTGACGCACCTCCTTGTGATGACAGCCGTATGTGACAGTAAATCCTTGATACTTATGCATACTTTCCCTTTCCCTGACTGCCTGGCCACTGAGAGAGAGTCTACAACAGAGACACAACCATTTCTGTTGGGCTTCACTCACTGTGATGGGTACAGCTCAGGTGTTCTGTACAGAGGTTAGTGTGGTTAGTTCTCCATGTGTCTGGGTGCAAGACAACAAAGGTAGACTTGGCTACTGTCATGTTGATTTGATTGCAATCAGCCCACAAAATGGAGATGTTTGGATGTTACCTTGTGGTTCTTGGCTGTTGGTTGAGGCACCTTGAGTGAGATGATGATGCAGTGTGTTTGGCCAAACTGGATGGAACCAGATCTGGCTCATCCAAATTCATGTCAACTTGGAGGGTGCCCAAAGGGCCTCATTTGGTGGACATTGCATAGGTTACTTTCTAAATGTTGCATAGGTTACTTTCTAAATGTAATCCTTTACAGTTACCTGTCCAGAATTATAATCAGTAAAGTAACTTTTGGATTACCCAAACTCAGTAACTTAATCTGATTACATTCAGTTACTTTTAGATTATTTTCCCCTTTAAGAGGCATTAGAAGAAGATAGAAATAAAATGAATAAAAAATGTTACCAATTGAACCTCATCTATTGTAGGATAAATCCATGTTCAAGTTTACATAGCTGGCCATATATGGATGTTATATTTTACTTGATGGGTTGGTTATATAGGCTTTTTCTAACCCATCATTTTCTACTACATATAATAATATGATTAAATTATATATTAACATTAAAAACCAAATGTTTTACACCTACGGAAGTATAGATTCACCAAATTGTTTTACCTGAGCATAACCCCAAAACTAAGGATTTATTAGCCAGCCCTACTCTATTGTTTATGATTTTGTTGTCATGGAGGACTGATTGGGCTCATTGATTTGATTTGAAAAATAAATGCTGCTCTCATGGAATGTCATGTTTTGAGCACTACTGAATAGTGCTATTTACATGTGAAAAATTAATGCCATATGCTGCATTTGCTATAGGCCTATTGCTAAACCTTTTGTTGGTGACACTTTGATATCGTAATAATCCACAGAAGTAATAACAAAATGATCGCCCCGCCTCTGTTTTGATAATAAGCTGAGGGATGGGCCTGGAGAAATGTAACCACTCTCAGATTAATAGACAGAGTTATGGATTCAAGGACTGACCATCCATGATATCAAAATTATTGTTTTATAAGAAAAATGACCATCCATCATTACTTTAAGACATGAAGGTCAGTCAATGCGGAAAATTTCAAGAACTTTTAAAGTGTCTTCAAGTGCAGTCGCAAAAACCATCAAGCACTATGATGAAACTGGCTCTCATGAAGACCATCACAGGAAAGGAAGACCCGGAGTTACCTCTGCTGCAGAGGATACGTTCATTAGAGTTACCAGCCTCAGATTGCAGCCCAAATAAATGTTTCACAGAGTTCAAGTAACAGACACATCTCAATATCAACTGTTCAGTGGAAACTGCGTGAATCAGGCCTTCATGGGTCGAGTTTCTGCAAAGAAACCACAACTAAAGGACACCAATAATAAGAAGAGAATTGCTTGGGCCAAGAAACACGAGCAATGGACATTAGACCGGTGGAAATCAGTCTTTTGGTCCAAATTGTAGATTTTTGGTTCCAAGCGCCATGTCTTTGTGAGACACAGAGTAGGTGAACAGATGATCTCTGTATGTGTGGTTCCCACCGTGACGCATGGAGGAGGAGGTGTGATGGTGTGGGTGTGCCTTGCTGGTGACACTGTCTGTGATTTATTTAGAATTCAAGGCACACTTACCCAGCATGGCTACCACAGCATTCTGCAGCGATACACCATCCTATCTGGTTTGTGCTTAGTGGGACTATCATTTGTTTTTCAATAGGACAATGACCCAGAACACACCTCCAGGCTGTGTAAGGGCTATTTGACCAAGAAGGAGAGTGATGGTGCTGCATCAGATGCCTGGCCTCCACAATCACCCGACCTCAACCCAATTGAAATGGTTTGGGATGAGTTGGACCGAAAGTTGCAAGAGCGCATTTTTCACTGGCTGTCCACTGGTTTCTAAAACAATGATTGATATGCAGCTTAAATTTCTTTAATTCAATCATTATTGGGTTCAAATACACATTTAGATTTGTGAACAGCCAACCACCACAACCACAATCCGTAAGGCGTAAGTAGCTAAATCAGTGTGATTCATCAATATATTTAGATAACAATAAGTGATATCCGTATCGCCATAGACTACACCACTGCTGTCATCCTTACCTCCAAGCGTTTATTCAAGTTGGATAATCTTTGGATGCCAACAGCAGTCGTACCATTGGAAGACATAGCTTGGACTGTAGCCGACAAAAGCCTTTTCCTGCTCTTTTCCCGCGATCCATCAAACACATTTGGTGTGTCATCACAGTGGTCTCTGGCTTGTGGTCAGACTCGCTCAGGTGGAACAAACTTAAACTTGCGCCTTTTTTCAATGCTGATTTGAATTTCATTGAGAAAGATTGTCAAAGATTTTTTTTTTCCGTTAACCTCCTTTCTGAATTTAAAAGTAATCATATCGTTTTTCAAAAGTATTTGTAATCTGATTACAATAATTTTGCTGGTAACGGATTACCATGAGCTTGTTTTTGTAATCCCTTACATGTTGAATTACAGCTGGGATCTGAGTGGGCCAGGATGATATCCTTTGACGAGAGGGACCGCTGTATATCTTCTGTACAATGTGTCCCTCATGTCCCTTTGCCCATCTATTTGTACATGTAATCCGTTACTCTCCAACCCTGCACGTGTGTCTATGTGTGCGTGCGTGATGCGTGCGTGTGGTGTGTGTGTGCGTACGTGAATGTGATTTTTTGTTTCTTTCTACATCTTTTGCTGAGGAACATGGGGGGACATTAGTATTCAGCCAATATCACAGGGGTCATGTGCTCTACGCCCTGCTTTCTCCCAGCAGTACCTTTCCCAGCTACCCCCTTCCACTCCCCCTGCCCCCACTCCCCTCTCTCCATTTTGTGGACTGCTGCAGGGCTTTAACTAGAAGCAAGGGGAACAAATACAAATAGATGGGCAAAGTTGTGGGACGTGAGACCTGGGGGACACACTGTACAGATATACAGCTGTCCCTCTCGTCAAAGGATATCATCCTGGCCCTCTCAGATCCCAGCTGTAATTCAATTGGGGATAGACAAGAGCAGGATTTCCTTGATGCTTTTTTTCCTTTTCCTATAAACGGGCTGTCTGCCTGTCAGCATTGATAAGACAAGCTCATGCACGCTGCGGCTAACTCTCCCCAACCCGGCAGCCATACTCCATAGCGCTACACCGTTGAGTAGCTTCTCCATGATTTACTGTATGACTGACTGCCCATCCCCACCTTTTCATTGGTGCCCCTCTGGAGGACTGGGCTGCCTGTCTCTCATTCTGTCTCTATTATGTTATTTTTTTGTTGTTGGACTATCTGACTATTGTCCATCTGATATGTCTGTGTGTCTACAGCTATCTGTCTAATCTGTGGAGATGGTTGATGGAATAGGAGCTGATAGGGGAGTGGCTACTGTTCTCTCTCTGTTTCTCCCTTCTCTCCCTCGCCGTTCTCTGTCTCTATCTCTGTTTGACTGGAGCCATCCACGGTCAAGGGCCTTGGTCAGTCTGGTTATGTGAGGCCGTAGACTTCATCACTGCCCAGGCATACTCCAATGTGGTGGGCAGTGGGAACCGTTAATATCTCAGGTTGTATAACAAGGAACCTACAGTATATGGATGTACTGGTTGACAGGTTTCATAGACCATAGCCTCACATGCACCTTACTTCATTTAGAAGATTGGCTCTTGGGAGCTTCATTTGTAAGATCCCACTCTTGACTTTTTGACAGTATTCACACTGCTTGTTAAATTGCTTACTGCCTGTAGGAAACAGCATTATATAACACAGTTGTTAAAAAAATAACTATATACATCTACCTATTGAAAAAATGTGTATGAATTATCAAGGAATGTAGGCCTACTGACATTAAATTTCATTCCTCTTCCACTGGTTTCCGTTGCAATAGGCTCATAACTCCACGTGACTAAAGAAGAAAAAATACAACCTATGTGTCACTTGTCTCCATTGGCAGAATGAAGAGAAGGGGAGAAAAGGTGTGGTTGGGGACAGGGAGTAGAGGCTGGAGATAGAGTGGGAGCGAGAGAGCGAAAGAGAGAAGGAGTAAGCGAGAGGAGAGAGAGAGTGAGAGAATGATGGAATGCATCAGCATGGCGAGGTAGCTAATGCTTCATAAGATTGGCAGTAAAGTGTGCCTTTGGATGGCGGGCTGACTTTAGTGTGTGCATTACTGAGCCGCATAAATCTGGGTGCCCCTGCTTTCCCTGCCTTCCTGGGTTTGCCTTTAATTACCTGAGCTAGCCTGCCCGGCCTGCATACCGCTCCTAGCTAGCGCTCAGCTCTGATCACCACCAGGCAGCACTTCCCTAATGGGGCTGCCTCGCTCGGGCATCACTCTCACTCACTCTGGCCAGCTGGCAGGATGGCCTGGGGGGGAAGCCTGGCCTTCTATTATGACTGGAAGTCTCCATCGTAACTCACACCTGTAGGTCCCCATGTTATGTATGTGTGGCTCTCTCTATCCGTCTGAGTCTCCATAATAACTATGATAATATGGAGTCCCCTCCACGAGGGGGCAAATCGGGCTTAGCACCCTCAGTTCAAACCTGAGCCTCCTCAGTTTAGTTTTGTGCCTATGTAAAAATAGAAGAAAGTTTAAATGATTGAGTGACAGGTTAGCTTAAAAACTGTATCTCCACTGCTCTGTCAGCACAATGGGTGTGTGTAGGAGGCAGTGGCGGTCAGTGCCATTTAAGATGGCCTTATTTCTATTACAGCATATTGGATGACTGTCATTCATACTCCAGTCACTCAGCTCAATGTAACATCGATATGTTTAGGCTACTACATGATACTAATATTTTCCTTGTACCCATCATGAGGTTGCTATAACCTAGCCTATGAATGAGAGTTTACAACATTGGTGCACAGGTCGAGAGAATCAAGGTGTACAGTTTACATTCAGCAGCAAGCAGTTTAGCAGTTACCCTGGCGGGCCCCAGTGGCAATACATTACATTGTCTTTCTCTCTCTTCTTTGTCTTTGAGTCAGCTACTCACCCCATTTTATGCACAGCAGTGCTAGCCAGCTATAGCTTATGATTCCAGTACTAGATTCATTCTCTGATCTTTTGATTTGGTGGACAACATGTCAGTTCATGCTGCAAGATGGCATCCTCTGGAAGTCCTCATAATTACTGTGAAAGTCTATGGAAGGGGGTGAGAACCATGAGCCTCTTAGGTTTTTTATGGAAGTCAATGTACCTAGAGGAGGACAGAAGCTAGCTGATTGCGAAGATGGAGACCTTTTTCGTTGAAGTAAAATGAAAGTTAGAGAGTATGCCTCAAGGCAGAAAATCCCACAAGGCAAGGCTCCAGACTGCGACCATTTAGTCACATTTTTCAACCTTTTGACAGCTGGCTGTGGGAGTTATAAAATGTATTGGTTGCATCGGTGTGGGCTGCACATTCATGCACCTTACTAAAAACAACCTATTCTTTAGGAGGATTAAACCATGATTTGGTCAAACAGTACATTATCCTCATGACTCCTGTAATGAAACTGTCTGACTCCTTTACCTGCTTTGATAGGGCCTGCTGCTGTGGAAAGTGTTCTGATTGGATACCATTTTAAAATCTAAATGTACCTTTAGATTAATACATGGCTACAATGAGTGGGTATTATCTTTAGAGTTAGTGAGATAGCAAATGTTACGAGTTTCCACTTAGTCAGATGGGGAATTAGCCCCAAATAATTGAATCTATGATATTAGAGTACATAAAGATGCAGGCAAATTTGTATTGGGAAAAAAACGTTTTTTTGAGAGAGAGAGAATGCCAACAGTGTGCAAAGCTGTCATCAAGGCAAAGGGTGGCTACTTTGAAGAATCTCAAATATACAATATATTTTGATTTGTTTTACACTTTTACACGTTTTAGTTACTATGTGATTCCATATGTGTTATTCCATAGTTTTGATACCTTTCACTATTATTACACAATGTAGAACATAGTACATATGATGAAAAGCCCTTAAATGAGTAGGTGTGTCCAAACTTTTGACTGGCACTGTATATATTTTAACATTAATACAGTGGATGCCTAAGGTAGGCCTATGCATGCAATGCCCTAATGTATTTAGTGTTCAAATCTCCAAACTGTGAGGTCGACAATTTTTGTTTTAGGAAAAACAACAATACAATATAAAACAACAATATAACGTTTTGCATATGCTACAGATCGAAACACAAGGAATAGTGTTTTTGTAGTTAGTTATAGGCTGTTTTAAAGGACATGTAAATGTGACTCTTCTGAAAAGGTAAGAATCAATCTAGCTGGTTGTTCTTTTAATTATAATCTTGTAGGGTGCTGTCCATGGTGCTGATAGAGCATAGTGGAGATTCTCGCACCAACCTGTCATTTATGTTTATTGTGGTATAGCGTGATATAAGCAGAATTCAATATAATTCCAATGCAAGAGCCCAAATGACCTACTGAAAATTTAGCTACGTATCGGTATGTTTCATCATAGAAATACATTCTATTATTGTTTTCTTGGTAGCCTATTGGTTTTCGTGGCAGCTGTGTGTCACATAGGCTGTTTGTAATAGGTGAATTTCCCTATTATCTATCTTGTAGCCTATATTCATCACTAAAATGGCCTTGCTTTAGTGTGTAATGTGCTGCCCAGCAGAGATTGCCACGAAATCTGTAGCCTACCTGTCATGGCATTTGAACTTTGTTTGTGGTGAAGCATGATATAAGCAGAATTCAATATAATTGCAATGCAAGAACCCGCCCAAAATTGTGCCCCCTCGCTGATTTCAACTGCCCCCTTAGTCACTTTATCCTAGCGCCGGATCTGAGTGGATTGGGGAGGGGGGGGGGGGTAAGTTCTTGTATGGGGACTTTAGATCTATGTATATTGTATTCAGTGTGAGACGTGTGTTTTGAAAGGTATAAATTCCTTTTAGATCAGTGGCGAGTTCCGATGGTTAACAGTATGTCACATTCAAAGCAACAGCAACCAATGATCTGGAGCCATTAGCTTACTGGTCTGTGGAGTGTCCTTGGGGTTTTGCTGTCAGTGATTGACAGTGCATGACAGTTTCGCCAATTGTCATGTTCATGGTGCCTCTCCTTCTCTTTGTAATGTGGAGTCTAACAATGTGCCAAGAAGTAAAATAGACACTAAAATACATCAGTGCAATCCCTTTGTTTCAGCCCGTAAGAAGCTGTCTCACGGCGCTTCGCATGAGCTCCTTGTGTCTCCACCATCTTGAATGACTCACACTGACCTTGGAGATTATTGCTATACAAGACAGAAAAAATGCTATATGTTTGTCAAGAGCTGTCTGTCATCAATGAGCTTTTGTGTTGAGTATCGATCGCCTCCTCGGCAGGACACAGAGGTTGATGGATGCACAGCAAACAGACTCTGCATCGCCAGCAAGCAGCAGCAAGCCTCCCCTCCCTCCCCTCCCTGACCGGCCCAGCCAAGGGGTCTCATGATGGGATGTCAAGACAGGGCAACATCCTCCCCCTCCCATACCCCAGACCCCTGTCCCTCCACCCTCTCCCCTATTTCTGTTTATTCTGGAGCTCTCTCCATCTTCAGTCTCCATCCGTGGCGTAGCTATAGCCAGGGCACCAAGCCGCGCAGCCGTTCATTAGCAAACATGGAGTGGATTACTGTAGGTTAGTGCCGCTCCTCCCGTGTCGATAACCCAGCCTGATTGCTTTGTAAATGGCAGAGTCGCTAACAAGAGTTCCACCACTGTATCTGCGGCGCACATATAAAGATAACAATACAATTCCCCTATCAGTTGACCTGGTTTCTCTTCCGTTAGTAAGCTTCTGCCTCTGGAGTGCAATTGAGTGGGCCATGGTCTTTATAAAGCCGATACTAGACAACACGAATGTGGAACACGATGTGAGAGCCATCATCCCTGGTGATTCTTTGTTATTTTTCAGGAAGGAACGACTGCTGCGGCACTGTAGCAATCACAGTTTGTCTCCGGTACAAGTGAGGATGGCAATAATGCTAGTTTGGATGAATTTTCCCACAAAATATGAATAATTATATCGTTTTTAAGGAAAGAATCTATGCCAGAAATCTGAAAAATGTCATTGGGCGTGCTTTGTTTTGTCCCTTGACCTGATTTGACCCTGTATGGCTCCCTCCCTCGCTGCACAACATGGATATGGTAGGAGGTCAGGCTAATCGATCTGCTTTGATATTTTATAGACCCCCCACCTCCTCCACCTCCCCCACTGTGTGAGCTGCTGCTAGAGTATTTCCTCAGTGCAGGATTACTGATGCTATCCACCTTTTGCCACGAGGGCTCTTAAACAGACACTTGTCATCAGCCCCTGACCAAGGACATAAATAGATCAAATAGGCTGTGTTTACACAGGTAACCCAATTCTAATCTTCTTTTCACTAATTGGTCTTTTGACTAGTCAGATCAGCTCTGAAAAATATCTGATGTGAAAAGATCTGATGTGATTGGGCAAATGAAAAATACATGCATTTGTTTCCATAGCCATCATTCTGTCATTTATCCATGAATTAATACAGAGTATCTGGGTGAGGAATACACCTGGCATAATATTCACCACAGCTCAAGTAATTCAAACGGCCCTACTGGGCATTTCACCCAGATACTTGATCCAAATTGATAAAACAATGTCAGAGTTTGCAGACTCAATAACACTTAGAGGGATATAGGAAAACAAGTGTGCCATACATGGCAGAAAAGTCTGGCAGATTACAGGAGATTTTCTGGCCCTCGGGACCTCTCACTCAACTGATGTTGACAAAGCAGAGCCGATGGAGGTTGAGTGGGAAAAAATCTATTGGAAAGAGAAAGCATTCAAGTATGCAGGCCTGTATATGATAGCATTTGATATGTGCTCTTTGTGGGGGTTTTCTCGCTCCCCGTGCCAAGGGTTGTGTAGCCATAAATTATTCAACAGTCAAATCCAAAAATCTACTAAATAAAATTATTTGTTTCCCCAAACGGTACTTCACAAAAAGGTTGTTTATAACGATGGTAAACCACATCTCTCAGTGCTGCTAGCAATCAATAGTCTGATACAATCCTAAAGGCCCTTCA
>NC_088226.1:5286182-5333682 GCF_036934945.1 Oncorhynchus masou masou
TATTTCCAATATGTCCACCCCATCCCCAGCACACTGTATTTAGGAAGAACATGACACTGTATCAGAGGATGATAGAAGCACTTGTGTTGCTACTCGCTGGGGAAGGCCCCTCTCTTAATTAGCAGTAGGAGCTCATTGACGCTGCTCCCGGCCTGCAGTGTATCTCTCTCTATCTCTCTCTCCCTCTCTCACTCACTCACTCACTCACTCACTCACTCACTCACTCACTCACAGACACACACTTGCACACACACTCTTGAAAAAGAATGGGTGGAAAAAAAAATTGTGTGAACCCTTGATGGCAACAGCAAAGCAATCACAGCGTAGCAATGCCCCCCACGCCTGGCCCATTAATAACAGTAATACACACACCGCGCCCTAGCCACCTCCACTGCCAGCCGCCGAGAGCACCACTGACACTTTAATGGGCATTTTTACTTTTGTTTTTAAATAATGCATGTGTTGCTTGTCAGCACTGCTTCCAGTTTCCCCCACCTCCCCTATGCAGCATTCCTTTGTGCAGAAATTACAATGGGGACCTGCGTTCATCATACTTGGGGACGTGTAGTAGTGTGTGTGTGTAAATCATATGTTGTGGGGACCTTAGTGTTAGCGTGTGGGCTGGCTGGCTCCTCAGCTGCTGCAGGAGCCTAACTTAAGAGTGGTTCTCTCCTCTCCAGGCAGAAGCTCTTCATACACAGCAACCGTGTCACTGTGGCCAGGGCTAGAGGCGGAGGGCTGGAGGCGGAGGGTTGGAGGCGGAGGGCTGAGGGCCGAGGGCTGGAGGCGGAGGGCCGGGGACTGGAGGCGGAGGGCTGAGGGCGGGGGCTGGAGGCGGAGGGCTGGAGGCGGAGGGCTGGAGGCGGAGGGCTGAGGGCCGGGGGCTGGAGGCGGAGGGCCGGGGACTGGAGGCGGAGGGCCGGGGGCTGGAGGCGGAGGGCTGGAGGCGGAGGGCCGGGGGCTGGAGGCGGAGGGCCGGGGCTGGAGGCGAAGGGCTGGAGGCGGAGGGCCGGGGCGGAGGGCTGGAGGCGGAGGGCTGGAGGCCGAGGGCTGAGGGCCGGAAGCCGAGGGCTGAGGGCCGAGGGCCGAGGCCCGGGCTTACATGTCTCATACAGGGTTGCCATGTTGTGGTCTGACTGTCCTCACATGGAGAGTGTGCTAATGGGGGTGGTAATGTGACTAAGGGGGTGGCGGATGGAGGGAACGGGAGTTCGAGGGTCAAGGGGTTTGTCTTCCTGTGTTGATGGAACAAGGACTAACCAGAGCTGTATGTAACATACTGTATGAGGCACAGTCATGGGTGGCTTTGTACAGACTTTCTCTGACAGATCTCTCCTTCAGCACACCTCTGATCGTTACACACTGATGTTATCACTGTAAGCATCTCATTAGGCTAGCTGGAGATTCTATCATATGCAGTTGGAACACATGTACTTGTGCTATCGATTTCACAGCAGCTACATTTCCCTGCTCATCATAAACCTCTGAAATCAATATTCATAACAATCAATGTGGTGCTCTCTATTATATTTCTTATTTCTTTCTTTTATTTCAATTCCTGTGGCTGTGCAATGATTTCCTATGATTTAATTTTCCAATCCTGCTAATAAAGCCTAGTACATTGCTGGAGTGTAGTGTAGTCCATTTTAATGACTCTGTGTTTTCTCTCCTCTCTGTTTGTGTCCATGTAGGAAACACATTGTGTAAATCAGGAAGCATTGCTGTCTTCGGGAACGTGGTGTACAGCGGGCTGCTCAACGAGCACCTCTGGCATTTAGGAGTTCCCCTCTTCACGAGACTGGTAAGAGCAGCTCTGGCCCCTCACATCACACTTACTTCTCACACTTACCTCCATTTTGTACTGAGCGCCTCACGTGGCTCCCTGTGGCAGGGGAGAATTCAGGTGGATGAATCTCTGCCTGCGGTCTCTTGTGGCTGGGTTTGATGCCCCTACTGTTGACATCTTGTTATCTGAAGTTGTTATATGCTCCACGATATGAAAGTCCTGCACAGTAAGTTTTAAGTCAAGGAATCCCCACCACATCTAAGCCATTTGTTGTATTTCATTCTTTTGAAAGGCTTTGGTTCCTCTAAAGGTTTGAGCTGAAGCTAAGAAAGCCCCATGTGAGTACAAGTGAAGATGTCAACGAAGTCTTCTACATTCCTCTCTGGCCCGAGATACAGAGGTGAAGGCATATGTGGTACTTCTTTTTCTCTGCCTTTCAGGTTCTTATAGAGAGAGAGAGTCTAGTTTCCTTTGGGAAAAGGAACCACATATAACCAGCTAAATAATTCATGAAATGTAGTTTCATGCAGACAGCCTAAATGAAAATTACAGGATTATAATTAAGGGCTTGAGAGTACAAGTTGATACTTGGGTTAAGAACGAATGATAAGTATTGACCCGTTCTGTCAAAAGGACATTTCATGTTGGTTTAGACTTGGATATAAATTGGCTGATGTCAGTTGTCATACAGGCTTTCAGTAATGTCACACAGGGATAAGACATGTTGACAAACTCAGGATGGGTAACTTGTTATATGTTATAAGTTAATTGATTTGATTTTCAACGCTATCATGTATCTTTACAATTGGATAGATCTATCATGCTTCTGTCAGTTAAGAACCATGACTGTATATGAGTCGGCTCTGTTACCAAAATGGCAGGAATCCAAACTGTGGAAGTGAGGGATTCCAGAGCCATCCTCATGAGAGAACTATGAACCAAATATTGTGGCTCCAGGGCAAACACAATGCTGGAGATCATTTTCTCTCCAAGTGTGTGTTTCCAACAGTTTGCTACACCATGTGTCCAATTGGCATCCTATTGCCTGCATGGGTGTGGTCACCACAAGAAGTCAGCATGGTATGTATAAGTTACAACAAGAAATGAGGGTACATAAAAAGGGTTGTTGTAGAAAAAAGGTTTACAGTATAGAAATACGTTTCCTGCAACTTTGCTGATAGGAATATCAAAACATGTCCAAAAAGTCAACTGAACGCACTCACAGACACAAAACACAAACACTATAAACCAACACAAACACACCTACACACACACACACGCACACGCACACACACACACACACGCACACGCACACAGAGAGAGAGAGAGAGAGAGAGAGCACAGTAAATGATTCAGAGCATGGTGGTGTGTGCTGAGCTGAAGCCTTTGAAGGATGAGGAAGTGACAAAGACATCAAACAGCCTACCTGTCAGAGAGGTGGCTTCCCTTTCAAAAGGGGTTTAATGCACTGCAAAGGTGTCTATTGTTCTTGGCCGATGGGGATAAGGGGACAACACAACAGTTCCTCAGGGTCCACCAGTCACTGACAATAATACTGACGCTTCAGACTTTCAAGTATCACTAACCGGTCAGTATTTATCCTACGAAATCTACACAGTTTCAGAATTTCACTAAGAATATTTATTTTACAATTGTAGTATTGTTGCATTTACAAATGCAATTTGGAAGGCTTGCTCTCCTTCTCACTCACTCACACACTCAAATCTAAGTGCATGTGTCACGTTGGCCGAATACAACAGGTGTACCTGTTACAGTGAACTGCTTACTTACAGGCTCTAACCAACAGTGCAGTTTTTAAGTAACACAAAAGGTGAACAATAGATAAGTAAAGAAATAAAACAACAGCAAAAAAGAGAGTAAAAAATAACAGTAGCGAGGCTATATGCAGTAGCGAGGCTATATGCAGTAGCGAGGCTATATGCAGTAGCGTAGCGAGGCTATATGCAGGCTATAACAGCGAGGCTATAACAGTAGCGAGGCTATATACAGTAGCGAGGCTATAAGCAGGCTATATACAGCGAGGCTATAACAGTAGCGAGGCTATATACAGTAGTGAGGCTATATACAGTAGCGAGGCTATATACAGCGAGGCTATATACTGTAGCGTGGCTATATACAGTAGCGAGGCTATATACAGTAGTGAGGCTATATACAGTAGCGAGGCTATATACAGTAGCGAGGCTATATACAGTAGCGAGGCTATAACAGTAGCGAGACTATATACAGTAGCGAGACTATATACAGGCACCTGTTAGTCGGGCTGATTGAGGTAGTATGTGCATGTAGGTATGGTTAAAGTGACTATGCATATGTGATAAACAGAGAGTAGCAGCAGCATAAAAGGGGGGTTGGCAGGTGTCAGGTGCTGGGACTGTCACAGCTGTTGAAAGAACTGGACCAAGGTGCAACGTGGTGAACGTACATTTCTCTTTTTATTTGAAAAAAGACGCCGAACAAAACATTAAACACTACAAAAACAAACCGTGAAACTAAAGGCTATGTGCCCTAAACAAAGTCAACTTCCCACCAGGACAGGTGGAAGAATGGGCTACCTAAGTATGGTTCTCAATCAGAGACAACAATAGACAGCTGTCCCTTATTGAGAACCCAAAACATAGAAATACAAATAGTGTAGAATACCCACCCCAACTCACACCCTGACCAAACCCAAAATAGAGACATAAACAGGATCAGGGTGTGACAGGGACACAATGCAGATAGTCCTAATTGAGGTAGTATGTACATGAATGTATAGTTAAAGTGACTATGCATATATGATAAACAGAGAGTAACAGCAGCGTAAAAGAGAGGTTGGGGGTGGCACACAATGCAAATAGTCCGGGTAGCCATTTGATTGCCTGTTCAGCAGTCTTATGGCTTAAGGGTAAAAAATGTTGAGAAGCCTTTTGGTCCTAGACTTGGCGCTCCGATACCGCTTGCCATGTGGTAGTAGAGAGAACAGTCTTCGACTGGGGTGGCTGGGGTCTTTGACAAGTTTCAGGGCCTTCCTCTGACACCTGGTGTAGAGGTCCTGGATGACATCAACTTAGTTCCAGTGATGTACTGGGCCGTATGCACTACCCTCT
This sequence comes from Oncorhynchus masou masou, assembly GCF_036934945.1. NCBI lineage: Eukaryota > Metazoa > Chordata > Actinopteri > Salmoniformes > Salmonidae > Oncorhynchus > Oncorhynchus masou. The sequence continues at coordinate 5,291,076 of NC_088226.1, forward strand.
GTAGTGCCTCGCGGTTGGAGGCCGAGCAGTTTCCATACCAGGCAGTGATGCAACCATGTTCTCAATGTTGCAGTTGTAGAACCTTTTGAGGATCTGAGGACCCATGCCAAATCTTTTTAGTTTCCTGAGGGGGAATAGGCTTTGTCGTGCCCTCTTCACGACTGTCTCGGTGTGTTTGGACCATTCTAGTTTGTTGGTGATGTGGACAGCAAGGAACTTGAAGCTCTCAACCTGCTCCACTACAGCCCCGTCGATAAGAATGGGGGTGTACTCGCACCTCCTTTTCCTGTAGACCACAATCATCGCCTTTGTCTTGGTTACGTTGAGGGATAGGTTGTTATTCTGGTATCACCCGGCCAGGTCTCTGACCTCCTCCCTATAGGCTGTCTCGTCATTGTCGGTGATCAGGCCTACCACTGTTGTGTTGACTGCAAACTTAATGATGGTGTTGGAGTCATGCCTGACCACACAGACATGGGTGAACAGGGAGTACAGGAGGGGACTGAGCACACACCCCTGAGGGGCTCCAGTGTTGAGGATCAGCGTGATAGATGTGTTGCTACCTACCCTCACCACCTGGGGGTGGCCCGTCAGGAAGTCCAATCCAGCAGAGGGAGGTGTTTAGTCCCAGGATCCTTAGCTTAGCGATGAGCTTTGAGGGTACTATGGTGTTGAACGCTGAGCTGTCGTCATTGAATAGCATTCTCATGTAGGTGTTCCTTTTGTCCAGGTGGGAAAAGGCAGTGGGCGTGCAATAGAAATTGCATCATCTGTGGATCTGTTTGGGTGGTTTGCATATTGGAGTGGGTCTAGGGTTTCTGGGATGATGGTGTTGATGTGAGCTATTACCAGCCTTTCAAAGCACTTCATGGCTATGGATGTGACTGCTACAGGTCTTTATTCATTTAGGCAAGGTCGCCTTAGTTTTCTTGGGCACTGGGACTATGGTGGTCTGTTTGAAACATGTTGGTATTACGAACTTGGTCAGCACATGCCCGGAGCACACGTCCTGGTAATCCGTCAGACCGTCTGTTTATAGGTCTTACTCATGTCGGCTACGGAGAGCGTGATCACACAGTAGACCGAGTCACTGGTGCTTCCTGCTTTAACTTCTTGAACTTACCCATCCCGGATCCGGGATCATGAATACAGCCTCAGGCTCATTACCATAACGCAACGTTAACTGAGTGAAATGAATGTGCTATCTCTCAAGCTTAGCCTTTTCTTAACAACACTGTCATCTCAGATTTTCAAAATATGCTTTTGAACCATAGCAAAACAAGCATTTGTGTAAGAGTATTGATAGCTAGCGTAGCATTTAGCGTAGCATTTAGCGGGCAACATTTGCACAAAAACCAGAAAAGGATTCAAATAAAATCATTTACCTTTGAAGAACTTTGAATATTTTCAATGAGGAGACTCTCAGTTACATAGCAAATGTTCAGTTTTTCCTGAAAGATTATTGGTGTAGAAGAAATCGCTCCGTTTTGTACATCACGTTTGGGTACCAAAAAAAACGAAAATTCAGTCATCAAAACGGTGAACTGTTTTCCAAATTAACTCCATAATATCGACTGAAACACGGCAAACGCTGTTTAGAATCAATCCTTAAGGTGTTTTTCACATATCTCTTCATTGATATATCGTTCGTGGAAGTCTACTTTCACCTCTGAATCGCTTGGAAAAAGACGTGGAGCTGAAGATGACGCACCAATTTCGATGGAGGACACCGGGCGGACACCTGGCAAATGTAGTCTCTTATGGTCAATCTTCCAATGATATGCCTACAAATACGTCACAATGCTGCAGACACCTTGGGGAAACGATAGATCGGGCAGGCTCATTCCTTGCGCATTCACAGCCATATAAGGAGACAATGAAAAACAGAGCCTCAAAAATCCTGCTCATTTCCTGTTTGAAGTTTCATCTTGGTTTCGCCTGTAGCATCAGTTCTGGGGCACTCACAGACAATATCTTTGCAGTTTTGGAAAAGTCAGAGTGTTCTCTTTCCAAAGCTGTCAATTATATGCATAGTCGAGCATCTTTTTGTGACAAAATATTGCGCTTAAAACGGGCACGTTTTTTTTATCCAATAATGAAATAGCGCCCCCATAGATGTAACAGGTTAATTTTTGCTTGTAAGCAGGAATCAGAAGGATATAACTGTGGTCAGATTTACCGTATGGAGGGTGAGGGAGAGCTTTGTACGCGTCTCTGTGTGTGGAGTACAGGTGATCTATAATTTTTTCCCTCTGGTTGTACATTTAACGTATTGATATAAATTAGGTAGAACTGATTTAAGTTTCCCTGCATTAAAGTCTCCGGCCACTAAGAGCGCCAACCCTGGGTGAACTGTTTCCTGTTTGCTTATAAACCTGACTGAGTGCGGTCTTAGTGCCAGCATCCGTCTGTGGTGGTAAATACAGTAAGCAGCCACTAAAAATATAGATTAAAACTCTCTTGGCAAATAGTGTGGTCTGCAGTTTATCATAAGATTCTCTACATCAAGCGATGTCTACATCAAGCAAAATCTAGAGACTTCCTTATATTTTGTGCACCAGCTGTTGTTTACAAATATGCACAGTGTGCTGTTCTATCTAGCCGGTGCAGCGTATATCCCGTTAGCTGAATATCCATGTTGTCATTCAGCCACAATTCTGTGAAACATAAGATATTACAGTTTTTGATGTCCCGTTGGTAGGATATTCATGATCGTACCTCGTCTAATTTATTGTCCAATGATGGCACGTTGGCTAGTAATATTTACCGTAACGGCAGCTTTCCCACTCGCCTTCTGCGGATCCTTACGAGGCCCCCCGCTCTGTGTCCTCTGTACCTGCGTCTCTTCGTCTTGCCAATAACTAGGATGTTGGCCTTGTCGGGTGTTCCGAGAATGTCCTGTGCGTCCTGCTTGTTGAAGAAAAAATCTTAGTCTAATCCGAGGTGAGTGATCGCTGTCCTGATATCCAGAAGCTCTTTGTCTAATCCGAGGTGAGTGATCACTGTCCTGATATCCAGAAGCTCATTGTCTAATCCGAGGTGAGTGATCACTGTCCTGATATCCAGAAGCTCTTTGTCTAATCCGAGGTGAGTGATCACTGTCCTGATATCCAGAAGCTCTTTGTCTAATCCGAGGTGAGTGATCGCTGTCCTGATATCCAGAAGCTCTTTGTCTAATCCGAGGTGAGTGATCGCTGTCCTGATATCCAGAAGCTCTTTGTCTAATCCGAGGTGAGTGATCGCTGTCCTGATATCCAGAAGCTCTTTTTTTCCGTAAAATACGGTGGCAGAAACATTTTGTCCAAAATAAGTTACAAATAACGTGAAAAATCCCCACATAATAGCACAATTGGTTGGGCGCCCGTAAAACTGCTGCAATTTCTTCCGGTGCCATTTTACACACGCACACACGCACACACACGCACTCACTCACTCACTCACTCACTCACTCACTCACTCACTCACTCACTCACTCACTCACTCACTCACTCACACACACACACACACACACACACACACACACACACACACACACACACACACACACACACACACACACACACACACACACACACACACACACACACACACACACACACACACACACAGGTCGGTAGGTAATAAAGTTAATAGCCACCCTGTCGTGTAGCTTTTCTCCATGTCGTTCCTGCTGTCCATTCCGGTGCTGCTTGTTGTGGCATTGACTTGACTGCAGTGCTTTGCTCTAAGGACGGAGGAACAGTGTGGACCACTTGTTCATTACAAGGTGTGTTGTGTTGTATTGTGTTGCCGTACACACTGTGACAGCAAGGTGTGGCAGGCAGTGTACAGTACGGTACTCACTGTGCCTGCCTCTCACACAGACAGACACACCAGGTCTGGCCCCGGAGTGATATCAGCATCACACACAGGGGCCCAGGCCCCTCCTCGGTCTCACACAACCCCTAGTTACTGTTGCTGAACACTGCCAAGATGCCACGTGAACACTGCATTATTAACATCAGACTATACAGTACAGTCTGTGTGTGTTGCTGTGGTTGGTGTACTCAATGTATGTGTACTGTACGGGTTTGTTTGATGTTAGGTATTTTCTTTCTTTCATTTTGAAAGACTAGTTCATATATTGGAATTGACAATATGTTTTGCTGCAATTGGAAAGTAGAGCACCCACTGACGTTTTCAGAGAATTTCAGGAGACTTTTAAAGTATATTTCCTTAAAATCCTCCTTTCTGCAGTGGCCTATTTCCCCAGCGCTAAAACCTTTGAGGATGTTTCCACCTGTTCAGAAGTCTTAGTTATGAGTCTGATCCTCCTCATATAGAAATATCAATATCTACCTGTGAATAAAGTACATCTGTGGATCCTTACCAGCTGAAGTGTCATTAGAGACCGTCCTTCTACGAGACACAGGATGGAGAATCCTTTCTTCCTGTCTTTGGGTCAACCAGCACAAAGCCCATTAGTTGAAGAGGCTGAGACCAGCCACCATAGACTAATATAGAAATGGGGCTGGGGTGAGAGAACTATGTCTAGTATATACCAAGACCCTTAAGACCCCGTCCTCAAGGCAGGGGCCTGGGCTGAGTGCTCAGGGGACCGTAGCTCAATGCTCTCACTGTAAAGATGAGAAGAACAGGGCATGGACCAACAGATATGGGGATATTCCTGCTAACAAGCACTAGGATTACCATGAAATATTAAAAGAAAACACTCAAAAACTATCTTTTGGTATTTTTTCATTTGTCCACTGTTGATACATGTCAGCAGTCAAGTTTTCAAGATATTGGACTTTGAAGAAGCAAAGTGTCACTTGCCACATCATCATGGTGATGTGCTTTTGCATCATCTGTAGCAACAGTGGACTAATGAAAAAAATACCAAAAGTAAATTGGGTGGATTTTTCCTTTAAAAGGGGAGAGATCCTGAGCTGAGCTGAGGGTGGCCATTTTAGGGCTGAATAAAGTGCATTTAAGTCCTTTACTTCCTTCTTTCTCTCTGAAAGCTTTAGGCTCTTGCCTCCATAATGGACATCTGAGTCCCCTGGGGGAGTCTAGACGTTGGTGGGAAATCTAAAGGGGCGGGAAAGCCACTAGCATCCTGGTAAACACTATATAGGATGGAAAAATGGAGCTGGTGAGAGAATAGAAGTAGGAGAGTAGGAGGAGAAAAACAACATGTCTCGGCCCAGACGCTCCATCTTCTTCCCAATTCCCTTTCTGTTTCCATTTTCATGGGTAATTGAGGGCTGGAGATCCCTGGAAAGGAGACATGGGGATTATTTGATGCTAAAATGCCTTCAAATTCTCATCTTATTTTCTCCATTCTACCTTTTTTCTAATCCCTAAAACCCCAAGTGCCCTGCGTCTTAGCTTCAGTCCGTGATGCACTCTCTCTCCCCCTCTGCCTGTCTCTTTCCCCCTCCTCCTTCCCTCCATCTTTCTCTCTGTCTCTCCTTTTGCTCCCTCCCTTTCTCTCTTCGCTCCTTCTCTCTCTCTCCTTCCCCTCAGTTATTTATGAGGAGGACTTGAAATAGACTTCAGTATTTGATAAAAGCGTGATCTTTAATCCGAGTTGCCTGAGAAGTGCATTTCATTTTTATTTCCCATCAGAGATTGATGGAGGAGGGGGGGCTTACCCACCGTGATTGCTAATGTAAATCCATTGAGTCTGGTGGACATGTAAAAAAGATATGGATGACTTGTATGTTAATGCCCACAATAATAGATTGTGTGTACACAGTGCTGGAGGGGCTCTCTTGCGATCTAGCAATAACAAAAGAACAAAGTAGTGAGAAATTACTTATGCATGAGCTATATTTGACTGAATATTTGGAGTTCCTAAAATAACCGTCTGGTGTTTTACATTTCAGAGATCAATTCCTCGTTTTTAAAAGAAAACAAAAGGGGTAAGAAAAACTGCTGATAAATTTAAGATGACAGTGACGCCATATGAACGAGGCCCCTTGTGTACGCAATTCGCTCAGAGCCAGCTGCACACTGCAAATTTAACTCAGCCTCCTTATGTGGCAATTACTGATGGGTAACATAACCTGAATATATCTCTTCTGTTCATTACCACAATGTTCTCTATGGCTGGCAAATGTTCTTTAGGATCCTACAACAAATTAGCTCATCCCCCAGGACGTATTTTATTGGATGATCCAGCAGTGGAGGAAGCCGCAGAAACACTCCAGCTCTCCGCAGTCTGCCCTGGTTGCCACAGGGTTAATATTAAAAGCGTTAGCGCCCAGTCGTGTATTGATGATATGTTTAGAAATTTGCTGAGGCAGGCTCATTGTTACAATGCTGTCTAAAAGATAGGCGAGCCTCCTCCCTCCCTTCCCTCCCCTTAACAGCCGCCAGATGGAGAACACACAAAAGCTTGTCTCTCGGCACCCACACCCACAGCACAGAGCTTCGTTCTCACTCCTAACCAAATACTTCTTTCATATGCCATACCTACTGCATATGACTATCAACTACAATTTGGTCCATCTGAACCCCCTTGGTTTTTCTTGACCACTCTATTTCTGGTTGATCCTATAGCTGAAACAAGATAGACACACACACTGAACACACACACACGTACACACAACCTTTGCAGAAAAGTAGAAAAGAGTGAGAACAAGCTGATGCTCCTAGTTCCCCTTGGCATACTTTCAGTACATTCAGTCTTTATTGGTGCTCCCTGCAGTGTTTTCTCTCTGCACCTCATACAGCTGAAGCTGCATTAACTTAAGTACATCGTCTCAGTCAGTCAGAAAGTGAAAAGAGGAGAGTGATCTTCTCACTCCCACCTCAGATAGCCCGCCACCATCAATAGCATCATCATCAACAGAAACCCCCCACCCACCCCCACCCTGCCGCTCTCTTCATTACCAGCCCCCCACCAACCCCCACCACCTCCATCCCCCACCCTGGGATGCTGAATTTTACAGTACCGTCTGTGAGATCCCGATTTGTTCGGCGCGCAGCACAGCACCCCTCTATGCAGAGGAGCACGGCTCCAGTGGAGGAATGCTGGAGGCAGCTGTCAGGCGCAGGCTGCTCCTGCTGTAGTTGAGCCTCCGCGCTGTACTGACTGATTCCACATTCACCAATAAGAGACAGCACAAGCCAAAGAGTGAGAGAGAATCGAGTGAGAGAGGGAGTAGAGAGAGAGCAAGGGAGAGAGGGAGAGAGAGAGAATAGGATAGAGGGAGAGAGAGAGAGATAGAGAGAGAGAAAGTGAGAGAGAGAGAGAGAGAGAGAGAGAGCGAGAGAGAGAAAGTGAGTGGCGTGGAGAGGCAAGAGTATCAAAAGAAAAAGGTTAGAACACCTCCCAAGCTTTCCTCTCTCTCTGTCTGCTTCTTCTCTGTGAGGCTGAAAGAAGAGGAAAAAGGCGGCTTTTGAAAATTGAAGGGCAGAGGAAGAAGAGAAGAGGGGAAAGCTAGTCGAGCCCCATTGAACAGTTGAGAGGGAGGGCTGCCCCAGTGGAAGAGGGACCAGTAAAGCACTCGTTCCAAACGGTCGGACTCGCCTCTCTTCCTGACGCTCAAACTGGCTGGACTTGTCCCGCTGCTCAACCCCACACTCTCCGCCGTGCCTGCACCTCACCTGTCCCACATCCGAAATGATGATGTATTTTTGGGTGAGTAGGGAGTTGCTCTCTTTTTGTTGACCATTTTGTTGCCTCGAACTGCAGAGGGAGGTAGAGTGTGTGTGTGTGAATGCTCAGAGATGCATTGGTGTGTGTGTGTGTGTGTGTGTGTGTGTGTGTGTGTGTGTGTGTGTGTGTGTGTGTGTGTGTGTGTGTGTGTGTGTGTGTGTGTGTGTGTGTGTGTGTGTGTGTGTGTGTGTGTGTGTGTGTGAGCTCAGAGATGCGTGTGTGTGTGTGTGTGTGTGTGTGTGTGTGTGGTGTGTGTGTGTGTGTGTGTGTGTGTGTGTGTGTGTGTGTGCGTGTGTGTGTGTGTGTGTGTGTGTGTGTGTGTGTGTGTGTGTGTGTGTGTGTGTGTGTGTGTGTATAAATGTGTTAGGGACATTGCAAAACTACCTAGTCGGTGGTGATTTCATTAGTGCAGTTTTGTCGCAGTTGGTCAAATTGTGTTTGCACACATCTACAATTGTTCCATTTCTCTTCAGTTGTGGTCGGGGTGTGTGTCGCACCTACCAAATGCATGAACAGAGCTGATGGTTATTCAACTTTTATGTGTTGTTTTATTGATGGGAGAGCACTGGGTTGTTTAACCCTATTCTATAGAAGCCTGCCACTTACCTCCCTTTTCACCTGAGATTTATTCAACCTGCTCACCAAAGATTTATTTAACTGGATGTTATTTTCACCTTACCATATTTCTCCCTCCATTCACATTCTGCAGACATAGTTAACAATTAAACCAACAGGCATGTATGGACCATTTGAAGCTATATCTGTTTGTTTTGACCAGTTCCTCAAACTGTTGCTGCTACACTTTCGGGGGCCACATTTTGGATTCACTGTTTGTGGATATCTTCTTTGAACATATTTTAAAGGGGTTTTATTTCCCATTTTATCACCAATAGCATAGTCCTTTTCATTCCACTCCAAAACATTTTGACCATAAATAAGTTGTGTAAAACATACAGTAAGAGTGTGTACAGTGCTTTATCCAGAGGTGCTAATTAATTGTGTATGAGATCATTGGTAATTAGTCAGATCAGTTGTGTCTGCTGTGTGGTTTTCCATTCCCTCCCCACCACAACCATCCCCACTCAATACCCTCTGCTATTCCTCCCTTCTACGTTGAGATGTCTACAGTAATGCAGATTGCAGCTCCTTGCAATCCATATTAATTTGCAGACGTACATTTTTTCACAACCATCCGTACCAAGACACAGTAAACTTAAGGATTTGAAAAAAAACACTTTCCCTCCGATTTTTGGCATTCTGATCATAAAGCTATTGAACTGTGGTGGAATTTGGGTTGCGTCTGTTGCATAGCGGGAACGCAGGGCGTGCTTGTGGCTATCGATTGTCAGTTTTGGATTTCAGTGAGAGGAGAATCGGTTGTGGGGGAAGATACTCGACTCTACCAGCCTCCAGTTCCGTCCATTCTGAGCCTCAGAATTATTTGTTATTTTCCATTAAAGCAACAGCCAAGTGTATGAATAATACAGAATGTTATATATCAAAAACATGACATAAAGTGGAGCCCTAGCTGCTCCCCTACTCCCTCTATAGTACTGCAGTTTAGGCAGAGTAAAACTGTCCGACACAGGCCTACCCAGCAGTCAAAGCAATTAAGTGTTCCTGTGAGGTGCTACGTGCTAACAAGGGTTTGATGCTAATTGGGAAAGGCATCTCCATGTCTTTGAGCGAGCAGGCCTCTTTGAAGGTGTGTGTGTGCCACGGGGCTCCCTCGCTCAATCTCGCCAGACTACCCCTCCTCTATCATCGCCAGATCTCAGACATTCCCTTCCTGTGCCACACAGCTGCATGCTGGGAGAAGTTGCGGCTTGAGCATGGACAGTTTGGCACAGAGGGGGCCTGGCTGGTACTCCTGGAATCTTTATCTAACCCAGTTAATGTGGGAGAAGATTTACACAATGCTGTGGTGTGTGTTGTTGTCGCCCAGCATTTAGTTACTGTGGCAGGGGAGGGAGGAAGGGAGCGTCTCTCTCCCATTTGAGGTGCAGGTGTTGAGCATTACCTGTCGTCCCTCCGGAGGACTGTCAGCACTGGATCAGTCTGGGGAACCTGTGAGCTCCCCTCATTAGAATATTTATTCACCAAGCAGATGTTCTTATCCGGGGCAATTACCTTTGGCTTACATTTCCCTGCTGCCCCCTGATGTAGATGAATGTGTATCCAAAGACAGGCCCTGGTTATGCAGCATACTCTTGGGTACCACCCACCACCATCTCCTCCTCCGCCCAGAAGTAAAACTCCAAACAGCAACAGACCGTCTGGTCAGTGTTAGTTACTGCCCTCCTCTCCCCCACCACCACCTCCTCCTCCGCCCAGAAGTAAAACTCCAAACAGCAACAGACCGTCTGGTCAGTGTTAGTTACTGCCCTCCTCTCCCCCACCACCATCTCCTCCTCCGCCCAGAAGTAAAACTCCAAACAGCAACAGACCGTCTGGTCAGTGTTAGTTACTGCCCTCCCCCCACCACCACCTCCTCCTCCGCCCAGAAGTAAAACTCCAAACAGCAACAGACCGTCTGGTCAGTGTTAGTTACTGCCCTCCTCTCCCCCACCACCATCTCCTCCTCCGCCCAGAAGTAAATCCAAACAGCAACAGACCGTCTGGTCAGTGTTAGTTACTGCCCTCCTCTCCCCACCACCACCTCCACCTCTGTCACTAGAAGTAAGCAAACCCAATATTCCTAGAGATGGTCGATTGAGAAATGGAGAGGGTCTGGATGGGTGTTCTCTACTCCTTTGTTCCTTTGCATTAGAAGAGGAGGCGAGGAGGGGAGAAAACATGAATGTTTCTGTCTTCCCCTGAATGCCATGAATAATTGAGCAGGGCAGGGTCCTGGTTGCTGAAGAGAGCCTGGTAATGGGGGAGAGCAAGTGGATATATGGCTGCCTTGGCTGGTGTGGAGCGTTGGTTTACTGTTGACTTCCCCAACACACCACCAACAAACTCACTCACGCCCTTAATTTGAGCCAGTTTACTTCAGCAGGAAAATAATCCTGAAGCAACAGGAAATGGGAATTATTATGTGGATTATAATTAATGGACATTTTTGAATGGGTTGATACTTTCTTTTGTTAGGGAAAATCAAGTCAAAGTGACCTCAAATACAATACAAGTTTTACATTTTACAAATGTGTTGGGGTGAGGCATCACGTTACTGAGCCAAGAGGTGATTGGTGGTATTAGATATAAATAAAATAAAAAAACTCTGGGAATACTCTGTCCCAATGTTTGTGATTCAGTATTGTAATGGCATCATTATGAAAAGTTAGTGTTACTATGTTTTGTCAGAACGCAAAGAAAAGTCTATCAGGAAACTGAAAAAGAAATCTGAACAAACTACAGTAATTTTGAATGACTCATATTATCCAGAGTCATGAAATTAGATAAAAACAGTTACAATAATTGTAGCAAAACGTGCATCTACAACATGTTTATCTGTCTGACTAGTGGAGGCTGTTGAGATGCATGGAGGCCTGCAGTGTATGGAAGTAGAGCTGATCAGCCATTCAGGACGGGAGGCCGGGCAGCAAGTCCAGGCTGCTGGTTTCATATTGCAAGATGAAGTGTCTCTGATCGTTTGTTAATGTATTAATTGATCTGTGTCCTCAGACAGACGAATTAGGTGTAGTGTCACATAGACTCTTTAGTACTCCCTGAGACGCTTTCATTAGCTGGTGCTAGCCGCCTCTCCCTCCACCCCCATCCCAGGCTGCTGTCGCAGTCGCCACACACTTACCTGACGGCCCTAATAACTCTGGACTCTTCTATCTCCCTGCCCCGGATAGTCCTCCAACACAGCTGCCAGGAAGAACTTGGGGCTTACATCATCAAACGGAGGTATTTCCTTTTTAAGGTGAATTTTAGTAGTGCTTCACGTTTGTGAAGATGTGAGGTACATAAATCAATATGAAGTTACTCGTAACATGGGATAATGGTGGTTAATAACCATTCATTAACTTTCATAGGCATTGTTTTACTACTCACATGACATGCAGACACGGGCACTGCAGACACTAGTGTCATGACACGTAGCAGACATGGGCTAGTGTCATGGCATGCCAAGCAGACACGGTGTCATGGCATGCAGACACGGGCACTAGCAGACACGGGCTTGTCATGGCATGCAGACACGATATAAATGCCATAAACGGCGTAGAAACTATTATCGTCTACATTCTCATGGTTTTTAGCAGGATATGTTTTGTCTTATTTAATATCAAGACTATAATGGCTGTGTTAACCCAACAGTTGAACAACTTTCAGCCTCCAGACTTTGTGGAAACATTAATTGCACCTTCCCTCAGAGCATTTGAAAGAAGGCCTGGAGATCCGTTTAGACTTAGAAACAGGAAGAAAAGACGGGGTATATTTCAGAGATCCCCAAATCTGAACCCATTCCTTTAGTCTGTGGGATCAAAGCGATCAGTAGCTTTAATTTTCTGCGCTTTTGCACTCTTCCCCCCAGGCCTAATGGGTCTGGAGCCCAGCTAATTGTAATTAGACTCCGAAACAGTGGGTTTTACTAGGATTTTCACACCGCAGTCCTCTTTGATATTAGCTGTACAGCTGATAAGGAGATTAGATACTGGAGAAGGAAGAGGATGGAGGGATGAGGAGGGGGTGGGGGTGGGGGGCACTTCTTAAACTACAGAAAGACACCTACATGGGGGAAATCACTGGCATTTAGCTGAGGAAAATATATCTGGACGCAGTAAAAGCCTTGCGCTCGCTTATTGTACCTGCTATCATTAGCACTTTCATACACATGGTCAGCCTCCCAGGGAAAAGTCATTATCCAGCTGTGCTGTTATTTTTCTGCTGTTTTCTCCTAGTGGAGTGTGACTTCAGGGCTAGAGCCAGCGCACCGTTTAATGCCTTCCAACACAATAAAGGACTCTAGCCTTAATGATGTGGGATTGGATGGCCATGCCTCAGGTTGTCCAGGGGCTTGTGAGCCGTTACTGGGACGGCCATTTTGCCTCTGTGGAGGCTACACGTCAATTCAGCTCCAGCCATTCCAGAGAGAGGAAAAATAAAATCTGTTTTAGTGATTAAAGAGATCGTTCAAGGGGCTTTTTGTCACATCTGAGATGGAGAAAGACAGAGAGGAACTGCAGCTTTAACAACTGCCTGGAACAACGAACAGCAGAGGAGCCAGTTTGGTAGTAAAATGGAAACTTAATGCACATACAGTTGAAGTCGTAAGTTTACATACACCTTAGCCAAATACATTTAAACTCAAATTTTCACAATTCCTGACATTTAATTCCAGTAAATATTCCCTGTCTTAGGTCAGTTAGGAGCACCACTTTATTTTAAGAATGTGAAATGTCAGAATAATAGTTAAGAGAATTATTTATTTCAGCTTTTGTTTCTTTCATCACATTCCCAGTGGGTCAGAAGTTTACATACACTCAATTGGTATTTGGTAGCATTGCCTTTAACATTGTTTAACAGAGCGGTCAACTTGGTGTAACTGCTTGAATTAGATATGGGATAATCTGTCTGTAAACAATGTGCATGGAAAACATGATTTGTGTCTTTGTCAAAGTTCAATATATCCACTACTTTTCATGCCTCATGTTTGATGCTGCATCCCTGTTTTCCAAGCTGTTTAAAGGCACAGCCAACTTTGTTAACTTCTGACAGACTTTGTGGAAGTGGTTGAAAAATCTTCCCTCAGAGCAGTTTTAAAAAGGACTCCAACCTAAGACTTATGTAGGAAACTACTGATTTCAGACCCCAAATCTATGTTTAGTCTGTAGGACACTAGCAAAGACATTAGCATGGTAATATTACATCAGATAAGATGATATACTGTACATTAGTTTCCTGGCTGTGTGTCAGTGAATGAACATGAATGTGTTAGATTGTACCTCGCAGCGTATTCAGGAGATGAATACACGGCGCCAAAGCCCAGCCCCATTTCACCTGCAGCCCCGGCTCACCCCACACTGTACTCAAGGACTAGGAAAATGAAATATTGAGGGAGGCTTATGGCACCAACTTAACAAAAAAGATGATCTACAGAGAAACTGGAACAAAGGTTCAACCATTTTGCCCTCTTTTATGATGTCTTACACAATATACTTAAGGCTGATCAATAAGATAAGACATCATGGATGATTGAACACTGATTGGAAAGATAACTCATAGGCTTTGGGCTCATAGTGTGTGTCAGCTAGACTTAAGAGTGAGACTGGATTTATTTCCAGGCAATTTAGAGAATTCAGTCATTTAAAACGAGACACAGTCAGAGTCTGAACCCTTTATCCAGTCTGTCTGATCAGTCTAAACCCTTTTCCAGTCTGTCTGATCAGTCTAAACCCTTTACTGCAGTCTGTCTGATCAGTGGAACCCTTTACCGCAGGCTGTCTGATCAGTCTAACCCCTTTACCGCAGTCTGTTTTATCAGTCTAAACCCTTTACCGCAGTCTGTCTGATCAGTCTAACCCTTTACCGCAGTCTGTCTGATCAGTCTGAACCCTTTACTTCAGTCTGTCTGATCAGTCTAACCCCTTTACCGCAGTCTGTCTGATCAGTCTAAACCCCTTTACCGTCTGTCTGATCAGTCTGGAACCCTTTACCTCAGGTCTAAACCCTGTCAGAGTCTGAACCCTTTACCACTGTCTGTCTGATCAGTCTAACCCTTTACCTCAGTCTGTCTGATCAGTCTAAACCCTTTACTCCAGTCTGTCTGATCAGAGTCTGAAAAATTTACCTGTTGTCTGATCAGTCTAAACCCACCGCAGTCTGTCTTATCAGTCTAAACTTTTACGAGTCTGTCTGATCAGTCTAAGGAACTGCCTTTAACAACTGTCTGGAACAACTGAACCCAGAGCAGTCTGTCTGATCAGTCTAACCCCTTTACATACACCTCAGTCTGTCTAATCAGAGTCTAAACCCTTTACCGCAGTTGTCTGATCAAACTGATCAGTCTAACCTCAGTTTTCTGATCAGTCTAACATTTACCGCAGTCTGTCTGATCAGAGTCTGAACCCTTTACCTCAGTCTGTCTGATCAGAAAACCCTTACCACAGTCTGTTATTTTAAACCCTTTGAAGTCTGTCTGATCAGTCTAAACCCCTTTACCTTCTGTCTGATCAGTCTTTTGTCTGTCTGATCATCTAAACCCTTTACCCAGTCTGTCTGATCAGTCTAACCCTACCTCAGTCTGTCTGATCAGTCTAAACCCTTTACCTCAGTCTGTCTGATCAGTCTAACCCTTTACCTCTGAATTATCAAGTCTAAACCCTACCGCAGTCTGTCTGATCAGTCTGAAAAATGATTTCATGCCAAAGTAGAGATCTTTCTGAACTAATCCCTTTACCGCAGTCTGTCTGATCAGTCTGAACCCTTTACCGCAGTCTGTCTGAAGACATTACCTCAGTCTGTCTGTCAGAGTAATTTACCTCAGTCTAAAAACCCCTTTAATCAGTCCTGTCTAAGTGTATGTCTACTGATTTCAACTGTATGTTAGACGCTAGCAAAGACATTAGCATGGTAATGTCTACATCAGATCTGAAGACCCAGTATACTGTACATTAGTTTCCTGGCTGTCTGTCAGTGAATGAACATGAATGTGTTAGTCTAACCCTGTACCTCAGTCTATTCAGTCTAACCCTTTAAAAAGCCAGTCCCCCATGATCACCTGCAGCCCCGGCTCACCCCAGTCTGTACTCAAGGACTAGGAAAATGAAATTTGACCTCAGTCTGTCTGATCAGCAACCAACTCAAAAAAGATGATCTAGTAGGAACAAAGGTTCAACCAGTTTGCTCTTTTATGATGTCTTACACAATATACTTAAGGCTGATCTGATAAGACATCATGGATGATTGAACACTGATTGGAAAGATAACTCATAGGCTTTGGGCTCATAGTGTGTGTCAGCTAGACTTAAGAGTGAGACAGGATTTATTTCCAGGCAAATTTAGATAATTCAGTCATTTAAAACGAGACTGATCAGTCTGTCTGTCTGATCAGAGTCTAAACCCTTTACCGCAGTCTGTCTGATCAGTCTAAACCCTTTACCGCAGTCTGATCAGTCTGAACTAATCAGTCTTTACCGCAGTCTGTCTGATCAGTCTAAACCCTTTACTTCAGTCTGTCTGATCAGTCTAAACCCTTTACCGCAGTCTGTCTGATCAGTCTGAACCCTTTACCGCAGTCTGTCTGATCAGAGTCTGAACCCTTTACCGCAGTCTGTCTGATCAGTCTAAACCCTTTACTTCAGTCTGTCTGATCAGTCTAACCCCTTTACTTCAGTCTGTCTGATCAGAGTCTGAACCCTTTACCGTAGTCTGTCTGATCAGTCTAAACCCTTTACCGCAGTCTGTCTGATCAGTCTAAACCCTTTACCGCAGTCTGTCTGATCAGTCTAAAACCTTTACCGCAGTCTGTCTGATCAGTCTAAACCCTTTACCGCAGTCTGTCTGATCAGTCTAAACCCTTTACCTCAGTCTGTCTGATCAGTCTAAAACCTTTACCGCAGTCTGTCTGAGTCTGTCTGATCAGTCTAACCCCTTTACCGCAGTCTGTCTGATCAGAGTCTGAACCCTTTACCTCAGTCTGTCTGATCAGTCTGAACCCTTTACCGCAGTCTGTCTGATCAGTCTAACCCCTTTACCTCAGTCTGTCTGATCAGTCTAAACCCTTTACCGCAGTCTGTCTGATCAGTCTAAACCCTTTACCGCAGTCTGTCAGTCTGTCTGTCTGTCTGATCAGTCTAAACCCTTTACTTCAGTCTGTCTGATCAGTCTGAACCCTTTACCTGTCTGATCAGTCTGTCTGATCAGTCTGAACCCTTTACCTCAGTCTGTCTGGTCAGTCTGAACCCTTTACCTCAGTCTGTCTGATCAGTCTAAACCCTTTACCGCAGTCTGTCTGATCAGTCTGAACCCTTTACCTTTATCAGTCTGAACCCTTTAAAAGTCAGTCTGTCCCTTTACCGCAGTCTGTCTGATCAGTCTAAACCCTTTACCGCAGTCTGTCTGATCAGTCTAAACCCTTTACCGCAGTCTGTCTGATCAGTCTGAACCCTTTACTTCACAGTCTGTCTGATCAGTCTGAACCCTTTACGCAGTCTGTCTGATCAGTCTAACCCTTTAATTCAGTCTGTCTGATCAGTCTGAACCCTTTACCTCAGTCTGTCTGGTCAGTCTGAACCCTTTACCTCAGTCTGTCTGATCAGTCTGAACCCTTTACCTCAGTCTGTCTGATCAGTCTAACCCTTTACTTCAGTCTGTCTGGTCAGTCTGAACCCTTTACCTCAGTCTGTCTGATCAGTCTGAACCCTTTACCTCAGTCTGTCTGATCAGTCTGAACCCTTTACCTCAGTCTGTCTGATCAGTCTGAACCCTTTACCTCAGTCTGTCTGGTCAGTCTGAACCCTTTACCTCAGTCTGTCTGATCAGTCTGAACCCTTTACCTCAGTCTGTCTGGTCCGTCTGAACCCTTTACCTCAGTCTGTCTGATCATGAAATAACTCATTCCCGGCACATGTGAATACACGGGTACACCATAAAGCTTATTTTGAAATTCCTTTCCGTTTGTGTTCAGAGTGTATATTTTATCCACACAATTTGTTCGCGTCGAACATGTGTCTCATACATTCCTCTTGTTTTGCCCTGTTGCACTGTGGATAATTCCATGAGTATGTCTCATATGGCGATTCTTCATCCTGTCATCAGTGTTGGAACAGAAGGCATGCACATCAGTAACACGTCTGTGGCATGGATATGCCCTGAAGTGTCAGTTCCCACACACAAAAACGATTGGAGGAGAAGCCCCAGTGAGAATGGAAAAAACATATCTACTGGCAACTTGCCACGCATGATAAGGAATTGACTTCTCTTCTCCCCCTTCTCTCGGCCCGAAAAAATACATCGTATTTGGGTGGTTTCCACTCTTTCATATTTTATTTATATTTTTATTTCATTTAACCTTTATTTCACTAGGCAAGTTAAGAACAAACTCTTATTTACAATGACGGCCTACACCGGCCAAACCTGGACGACGCTGGGCCAGTTGTGCATCGCCCTAATGGGACTCCCAATCACGGCCGGTTGTGATACAGCCTGGATATACACTTATTCAAATATAATTATCAGGTTATGTACTCATAAAATTCAAACAAAATATTATGCTGTAAGTCAGAGTTGCCAGTTGCTTGGGTGTTATCTTACCTCTGTGATATCCTGCTAACTTAGAGAACATCCAATAAAACAAGCTAGTGAACAGAATATTCTATTGTCTTGACCCACTCCATATTCATGTTATTTTATAGAAGCACAAACACACTCTATAAAGCTTATTATATACTCTTCTCAATCAATCGAGGCCAGTATAAAATCCTCTGTCACGTGCAATGAGTTAAGAAACATTGTGGCACCCAGGCAGTAAAATGAATGTCAGGAGAGTGGCATTAGTGTTATAGGTTATTGACCGATTTCAAGGGATTTATGACCCTAATCGAGAGGCGTGTCAAAGGGAATGAAGCAAATAAAAGAGTGCCTTCGACAGCATGACCCGCCAGTGGCCACGACTATTTCAGCATTCCCTGTAAATTGTAGTTGGGACTTTATAAGTCTCCGTGGATGTCTCTTTACTCTCTCAGCCTGCCTCCTCTGGCCATGCCCCAGGCCCACCTCCCCTACCCCTCCTCTCTTCAGGTCAGGCACACACAGGCCTCGGATGATGAGGACAGGTACCTTCATTTCACCCCATGTCAGTACTGGACTCTATACTGTGTGTGTGTGTGTGTGTGTGTGTGTGTGTGTGTGTGTGTGTGTGTGAACACATAAAGACAAACAAACACAAATCAAATTCAAATCACGTGCGCACAATATGTGTGTTTGTCTTTATGTGTTTTGTAAATCATATTAGTCACATGTAATTACATGTGTGATACAATTGTGATATCATATGTCCATTCTGCCCATGAAGTGACCCAGTAGCCTGCACCAGTGGCCAGTGTCTTTTCATATGCCCAACAGCCTTAATGTGTGCTGGCCAAAGCCCCCGTTACAGTAGACTAGAAAGAGAAATATTCAGCAGTGTGGAGGTGGCTCTTCATCTGTGCAGAGGAGCCCATAAATATGACTGAGGTTCAGCTGATAAATAATTCTCATTGAAATGCTGTATAATCTGACGCTGTTGACACAGCATTTTTTTGCTCCAAAATATGTAAGTGCATACATGTTTCGGAATAATGTGACGGTAGCCAGTCTAACGGTGGTTGCATTTGGTTGCATTTTTTTTTTACTGGGCAGACAAATCACCACTGGCTCTCTCTGAAGAGATAGAGAGAAGCCTAGTCTGAAAGCAGTGTGTTGTTTTTAAACCAATGACTTGCCAGATCTCTATACTGGTTTCATATTTTACGACCCGTACCCAGTGAGACTAGAGACTTGCTCGAAAAATTGATTTTGTTGACAAAGACATCCAAATGAGCAGTGACTACTGTAGTGGAAGTGTAGTTACCTTGGCCCCTGGGTCGCACGAGGTCCACTCTTTCTGTCTCTCTCATTCAGACCCCATTCTTAATGGCTTTGGTTGTGTACAGAATGCATTAACTTGGTTTAAATGCCCGTTAGTTTACTGTAGTTCTGACATTGCGTGCTGCTATTGCATTGGGCTGCAGCAAAATGCAGAGTGAAAAACTGAGGCATTGACATGATTTGAAATCAAAATGAGTTATAACTAGAGGTTTACTATTGGTCTCTCAGGGGAGCAGAATTTTTTATACCCCATTGATATTCATAGGATATCATGTAGCGCTTATTCTGTACCTCAGAGGAGCATTTGGTCTCTGTTGTTTTAAATTATGCAGCTGTTTTTTATTACTACGATGTAAAGACACTGTCAATGTTGGATGTTTACAGTAAACAAAGTTAAGACACTTCCTACAATATAATTGCATGTTCTATCTTCTTCAACAAATTACAACGCCACGGCCCCATTCTTAATTCTGTTGCAGCAATCAGCCTTTGGGCTGTTTGTTGCAAATGTCAACCTCGGATTTTGTGGATTTAAAGGACATGCACAAAAAGCAAAGCAGTTCTCCTTAAATGACTTCTTTATACAATATGATTACAGTACGTTTAAAAATAATTACATTCATTTGAGTTGCATTGCAAAGCATCATTTGACAATGATGATCTTTTGTTGATGTTATTATAACTCTTAATAACTCTTTGTCCCTTAGATGACTTCCTGTTGAGAAACAAACACTTAGGTTTGGGGAGGCTTTAAATCTAATCTGAGTGTTACATTGTTGACGTGATAAGACGATGTGTGTTTTTGAGGAGTCTGTGTGGTGTCTTGGTCCTTCAGTGTAGAGGGGGAGAGAACAGAACAGAAATGTGATTACTGATTGATGTGGTGCTGACACACTGGCCTGTTCTCTTGGTCTTTTTGTCATGCTGTGATGAACACAAATCACTGTACAACCCTCTTCTCGTCTAACACTATCCACAGTGGAGCTGTGGCATTCTGACAGTGAGCGCAGGAGTATGGTTTTAATTAAATACAGAATTCAATATCCATATCGACATGCGTCATTTGTGGTTGGTGAGGTATCGATTGCCCTCTAGCATTTATGCAGATAGTCCGCTTTCTTCTTTTCTGCAAATTTGTCAAGTGGATATCGATGATTCTCATATTTTCTATAAGAAAATGTCAAATTTCACCTAACCACTCGTATGAAATGTTACTCAAAAAATGTCACATGTGAATGTGATACACCTTGTGACAGGAGTGTTTTATTATTTTATAATATGGAGATTTAACATCATGTCTTGCATGGTGAGAGTGGTCATCATGGAGTCAGTATAAGATTAGCACACAGCGGTAGGCTAATTGCACATACACCTCTGTGTGTCTCATTTCCTCCAGTATGTCTGCTAATGGAATCAAAAACATGTTGCCAGGGGTCTTTGCAATTTGGAAATAAGTCCATTAAGTTCATTAATTTAATAATGGACAATAATAATGAGTTCAAATTATTGCTCAATTAGGAAGGAGTGTGCGGTTGGCTGTTTCACATTCATTTGAAATCACCTCAGTGTGCAGTAGTTTAATGAGATTATAATGGAATTGATATCGCATAGGTAGTGAATTAAAGCGTTACAGGAGAACCCATTAGGAGTCAAATTGTAATCCTCAAACACTTGTCACAGTTCAGATAGGTTTCTATTTTTGTTATTGTCATTAGTAGCAATAATATTAGTGTCGACTGTATTTTGAAGTATTGTTAGGGAAGTTTTAATAATAAACACATTTTTAAATAAAGCAGTTATAGTGATGGCGTGTTACAGTATGTGTTAAGTATTGTAATAGTACTGTATCTGTGGTATCTCCCATTGAGTAAAACACAGGGGACCTATTCTGGTTTCAGAGTAACTGCTGAGGACCTCAGTTAAAATGACACAGACAGCACATTCATACTGATCTAAAAAGGTCAGTATAAATGACAGTGTTCATTTCAGTGTAAAAGTCAGGTAATGTAATCCTCAGAGAGTAGTTCTTCATAATACTACATTACCTTTCCATTGGCTTCTGCTGCAGCTTTGAGTCTTTGACTTTTACACTGATGCTCTGTGTACATTTACAGCCTGTCTTAGACCACCGGAACCCAACAGGGAAATGTACATTCAAAGGTGCCGTTCATAACATTTTATAGATAACTTAGATATGGAAATGCAGGGGCGCAACTTTGGTTTTAGAAGTGTTGGGGACATAACCTTTTTTTTTTGGTCATTTATTTTTTTTGTCGGATAAACACTCCAAACAACCTACCTGACCGCACGGAAGCGTCCACATGGTCCTAAAGCACACCGTTTCCATGTTTTGTATCACATTCCAATGATAAAACTGGGGGGTACAAAAAATGTAATTTCAGAATGTGGGGGGACATGTCCTCCACGTCCCCAGTGGAAGTTGCACCCCTGTTGAAATGTACCTTGATTTTATAACAATAAAACTCGAAAGGCCTGAAATAGCTTATTTTAAAAAATTCCTGACGCTGAGGAGACTGTATGCATAAGTTGTATGTTATTGTACCAGTTTAGAATCAGTAAGAGAAAATCTCCATTCTCACATGATGAATTGTCAAGTTATCATTGATATACTGTTCTTATTTGCAATTTACTGTAGAAGAGGTGTAGTTTGTCTGCTTATCTGGAAAAATGGTTGCTGTCATGTACAGAGTATCTTTTCTGTTGAATGCCATTACCTAAGAGCTCTTTCTCACGGTGATTCATGACACAGAGACTCAGTCTTCAAATTATGTTTTGGGACCCAGAAAGAGGAGGAATGACGGTGTGAACCACCCAAAAAAGAATGAAAGGGATTAATCAGTTAGATAGTGTTGTCTGCTCTACTGTATATGAAGACAGGTGTGTGTGTGTGTGTGTGTGTGTGTGTGTGTGTGTGTGTGTGTGTGTGTGTGTGTGTGTGCGTGTGCGTGTGTGGGGGGAGGGAGGAGGGGTCTGCTGTACTGTATATGAAAACAGGTGTGTGTGTGTGTGTGTGTGTGTGTGTGTGTGTGTGTGTGTGTGTGTGTGTGTGTGTGTGTGTGTGTGTGTGTGTGTGTGTGCGTGTGCATGTGTGGGGGGAGGAGGAGGGGTCTGCTGTACTGTATATGAAAACAGGTGTGTGTGTGTGTGGGGGGGGAGGAGGAGGGGTCTGCTGTACTGTATATGAAAACAGGTGTGTGTGCGTGTGGGGGGAGGAGGAGGGGTCTGCTGTACTGTATATGAAAACAGGTGTGTGTGTGCGTTTGGGGGGAGGAGGAGGGGTCTGCTGTACTGTATATGAAAACAGGTGTGTGTGTGTGCGTGTGTGGGGGGAGGAGGGGGGTCTGCTGTACTGTATATGAAAACAGGTGTGGGTGTGTGGGGGGGGGAGGGGGGTCTGCTGTACTGTATATGAAAACAGGTGTGTGTGTGTGTGCGTGTGTGGGGGGAGGGGGGGGGTCTGCTGTACTGTATATGAAAACAGGTGTGTGTGTGTGCGTGTGTGGGGGAGGAGGGGGTCTGCTGTACTGTATATGAAAACAGGTGTGTGTGTGCGTGTGTGGGGGAGGAGGAGGGGTCTGCTGTACTGTATATGAAAACAGGTGTGTGTGTGTGTGTGGGGGGAGGGGGGGTCTGCTGTACTGTATATGAAAACAGGTGTGTTCATATGTGTATTTGAGAAAGATACAGCATGTGAACCTCCATGTTTGTGTCTGTGTATATATCTGTGTATGTCTGTCTCTGTACAAGCATGCAAGTAGGAGTATGTGCACATATGGGTGCACGTGAGTGTGTGCTTAATTAATATTTAAGCCACCTTCAGCATCCAGGAACATCCAGTAAAGAGGATTGTGTTCTCATGGATCCTTTAATCCTCTGAATTAGCAATTTAATAACAAGAAGCCATTTGTAGATTAGTCAGATCCAGCTCCCAGAACGTGCTTGTGTCCAATCTACTAAATGCTTTGATTGTTGATGCTGTAAAAGGCAGTTTATCTCCTCTTCTCTATCTCTTCATGTGTAACTTTACCTTGATATATGTGCTAATGCTTCCCAGGACATTATATCAGACTGTGTGTGTGTCTGTGTATGTGCGTGCGTGTGTGTGTGTGTGCGTGCGTGCACAGGTGCGTTTGCGTGTGTGCGCCTGTGTGCGTGCCTGTGTCCGTGCGTGCACAGGCGCGTTTGCGTGCAGGTGTTTGTGTTTACCATAGTTACAGCATGACTGGATACGTCCTTACGACATGCTAGTAAAGAGAAGCATGAATGAGCCTTCTGATAGATGGTCTATATCAGTGGCTCAGTTTCAGATCAGTTGCCACTGAGCACAGAAGGCCCTGTTTGACACCCAGAGATCAGTGTGTTTGGATCATCCTGGTTGGTCACTGGTAGTGTCTCTTCTCCCTCCCTCTCTCCCACAATGTGAATATCATGCATAGATTACTCGGTCTTGTTTTCACAGAGGTTCAGGTGAGATTGACATGTGCTGGGAGGGGATCAAGAGTCCAGGATTATGGCAAATATAAAGGCTTTAACGTAGGCATTTTGCCAAAACATGGCCATGCTTCATATACGTACAGCATAAAATATGTAAGCGGAATAATCAGCAGCATTAGGGAACTGCTGACTGTAAAAACTCGATGTTATGTATGTTTCTAAAAACATCATCAGAGCAAGATGAGTTATTCCTGGGATGTACAGATCAACAAATATGAAAGGCCCATATTTGCAAGCCAATTTTGTTGTTTTAATGTTGGGCATTTCAGGTTAATTCACCTACATAATTGTTTATGTCTAAAGGTATAGACCTTTGGAAAAGAACATCCTGTGATTTGAAACTTTGGTTAGGTCTGTTATCAAAGGCCCCAACACAATGATGTTAAAAGGCAAATCTTTGCATGATTGCAATTAAGGATTTGTAGAAGAGAATAGTAGTACTGTATACTCCTGGTCACTCTTGACTGGCGTTGCTGGGTGGGATGACTTTATTATGCGCACACTAGCCACACATGGTAAATAATTCACACTCTACTTGAGCATTCTCCAACAGACTCAGTGCCGCCATTAGACTGTCTCTAGCTGCCACTTCCTATTCTCTTTTTTAACTCGTTTTTTTTCTCTCTCATTTTCAACCATAAATGCAAACATTACAAGCAGCAAATGAAAAAGAAAATCATTGAAAAACGACTAATATCTCTCCGGTCGATGAGAGTTCACGGCAATTTACTATATTAAAGGAAGTTTACATACATAACACTTCAACATTAGGGGATTTTTCACAGAGTTCAGCATATTTTCTGGAACTCTCCCTCTACCCTCTTTTTTAATCCGAGATGCCTCTTTGACAATGTCTCCCTCATACAAAATGCATGAGCGCAGTGCGGATCGATACGGACCCTTTAATCTCGCTACACAGACAGCTACTGCAGTCACGCGGTGAACCAGCACCCGCCGCTGGCTGCCACTGCTGCAAGCCAGATCAGAGGCGGGAGTGAGAGATCAGCCGAGGTGACAAGGGTCGCTGCACGGGGTCTCCACACCAAGCTGAGGCAGGCTGCCTGGAAGCACAGTAGATGGGTCTAGCAAATTCCTTGACCAAATTAAACTACTCAAACAACCCTTTTTTATCAGATAGCACTCTATCTTGATTTTGATCTCGTGATTTTGATCTCCGGTCATTTAGTCTCTATCTTGATTTTGATCTCGTATTTGACAGAATATCTGATGTTTTTAGAGGTTCTTATCCCAGAGTGAGTTATTTTGCTGGGCATGTAGTTATTTTGCTGGGCATGTAGTTATTTTGTGCAGGGCTTTGACTTTGATCCTGGTGTACACAAACAGATGGCCTGTAACATTGGAAATGTTGTTTGGAAGTGTTTGAAAAGATGAAAAGGAAAAGGAAACATTGATATATCTTACAGAACATAAATATTATTAGAATAAAAGGAAATCCCCTTACAGCGGGAGTAAAACAAACATTAAAGGTTGAAATATCAACTTTTAAGCAAAGCTGTGTTTTGGTCAAATATCCCTTCAACTATGAGATTTGTGTAAAGCTGACATATACTGTCATATAACCAGTGTCATATACAGAACCAAATCCCTTTAGTTGAAAACAGTAGCAAGTAAAGCATCTTTTAGAGGGAGTCAGTGTGTGTGTCGCCGGGCAGAGCAGGGGAATAATCCGCTAGGTGGAGGAGAAATCAGAGAAGGCCACCTCCATATAATTGATGTGTGCTGCTGGAGGGATAATATAATGTTTATACCCAGAATGCACTGCTCCATGGACTCTGTCTCTCTCTGTCTCTCCTCCACTGCCTACCTCCCCATTGTCTCCCCCTCTCATTTCCCTCCTCCATCCCTCCCTTCATCCCTCCCCACGCAATGCAGCTTTTGTTCACTCATTCTTTTAACCGTTTCTTTCGCTCCAAGGTGTCAAGGCAGAAAAATGGAGGGAGCGGTAATAGGGTTATGTCAAGTAGACGGAGGTGTTGTCTCTGTGTGGATGCCTCCCTCCCTCCGTCTCAATGAAAGGTTACTCCAGTTGGTGGGCTCGGCACTGCCTCTGCCGTCGCGTTCTCCCCTGCTGTAATGAGAATGGCAATAGACAACTCTCTATCAGTCCTGCTACAGCAGGTGACTGATAGCATTACCACGGGGGAAAAAGCAGAAACAAGAGTCACTCTGCACGAGCAATATGGAAACATGACCAAGACTGATCACAGTGGACACAGATGATTCCCTGTCTCAGGTGGTGTTGTGCTCACATTTACCTATTTGGAGCATTAATTCTTCTATTTTTCTTCTTTTCCCTGAGTTTGACATGATGAAATTCTCTGTTGGAATATCCTCTGCATCGTGCCCTCAACAGTATGGCACGGAGGCAGAACGTTTGTGAAATATTGAACAGATATACCTCAGCATTTGGGTTTAGTGGAAAAGAGGCATGATGTTACATTCATGACATAGACTTCTACACAGAGATATTACACTCACTCTCTTTTGAACAGAACCTCTGAAACCTATTGGCTTTCTCCTCCTGCGGTTCCACCAAAGTCCACAGTAAATCTGTGTTTGTGCATATGTCCCCAAAGCTATGTTTTGATGGCAGTGAAGTGGAGATTTAAAAGATTTATGGTGTGTGTGTGTGTGTGTGTGTGTGCGTGTGTGTGCGGCGTGGGTGCCTCTCCAGTAACAACAGCAGGAGCTCTGGGCACCCTCGGCCAGACAGAGGCTGGCAGCCTGGCAGGCACTCTGTATTTACACCACACACAATCACACCTCCGGTTTCATTTACTCTGTTATGATATATGCATCTGAGGCGGAGTGGAGGGGAGGCAGTGTTGATGTATCAGCCATCTCCCTGTGATCCTCTGAGGAAGACGTGGTGGCCATAGTTTGAACACCTGACCCCTGAGGGAGGGAGAGACGGTGGCACAGCAGAGATGGAAACTCATCTGGAGTTTCTCTCTCTGCTGTCGGTTAAAGAGTGATGGTGAGAGGTATGCCTGCTGGATAGGGGACATTACTGGGCATGACCAATCTGTTCCAAATGGAATGCACTTGGAGTCAGCGCACCAATCGTTGTAATTGACCTTGCCTCGGGCCTTCGGCCGCTATGGTAACAGTTGCTACAGTAGCGTTGTCTAGGCAGGTTAGGAAGTTTGAAAATGTCATAAGGAGAATAATGCTCTGAATAATTTGACGTTTCATTGCTCAACGCATTCCATGTGTAATGACGCTATTTGTATTACTTGTTATTTGCTTTCAATCAAAAGTACCCTACTGAAATTGATCCTCACTTACCACATTTCAGTTAGGCGTGCGTTAGATTGTTTTGTCAAATAGTGACCCCTTGGTACAGCAGGACATGGTTGTCGTACTAAGCAGTGAAACCGAGGCATGCACTACGTGACAACATCCCCTAGAGCGTCTCTCTGAGGGACAGTAAATATTTCATCATCGATCTGATGTGATTTCCTTGCATGGCAGTCCCTTTGCCCTGTCAGTCTCTCTCTGTCTCTCCCTCTCTCTCTCTGTCTCTCTCTCTCTCTCTCTCTCTCTCTCTCTCTCTCTCTCTCTCTCTCTCTCTCTCCATCTCTCTCTCCATCTCTCGCTCTCCCCGGTTCACCGGGCCCTGCAGGGCTAACAGAGCCTGACCCTTTCCTGTTTGCTGACCCCTCCTGTGCCTGAGCAAAACCCTCGCTTGTGTTCCTCCCACCTTTTTCCCTCCCACTGTTTTGGCCTGGGCTATCACCCGCTCCTAGCTGGGGCACTTCCTTGCCCGGAGGCAGAGAGGAGAGGAGGAGAAGTCAGTTAAAGCTTCCTAGTATTGACGTTGACTGTCCGCCGTGAGCCTTCGTCTCTCTCTCTCTCTTTCATTTTCTCTGAGAGCCAGAGGGGTGGTGGTGGTGAGGGGGGAGGGTGAGGTGATATACGGCAGCTCTGTGTGGGAAGCATGGTGAGTCCTCAGGCTTTCTGCAGTGTCGCAGCAAGACGGAAGAGTGCTCAAAAGTCCAAAAGGCCTGACCTCTCCCAGGCTGCTGAGTGATGGCCGGACGCAACCTGCTGATCCCAGCACTGGGTGCATTAGTGTGCAATAAAGAAAGCCGTGATTGTGAAACGCGGCGGGCGAAAACATATGAGGATGAATGACATCATATAAAAGCCAAGCACTGTTTCAGAATCCATTTACAGTGGCGGTTACCAGAGCCGGAAGTCTGTAGCAAGGGCCTACAGCAACAGCATATCCTAGTGGCTTAGATCTCACAGACAAACTCACCCATCCCTTCCCTAACCCATAACTATCCTTTCATCAGTGTTATTAGGACTTGACAGCTTTGGGGAGACAAAACCAATACTTTAACTGTAGCCGGCTATTGACATTTAAAAGACAAGTGAGAGACAAACGCGGCTAATTTGGTGCAAGAAAGACTAGCAAATCCTGTTCCTTCATAACTCCGTGTTCTGTCTGTGTGATCACACCAGCAGCCCCCCATGGCACAGCCTTCCTAATGACTCCGATCTGCACACAAAGTGAAGAAATAATGAGCGGGAGAGCGGGTACCTTGTTGCCTTAATTATGAGCCCAGACAAAGGAGCGCTGACTCTTCCACAAAGAGCCTGGCACGGTGAGACGGGTGAGAGGCAGGTTAAACACTCGCCTGCCTTGTCTTCCTGGCGCCCCGTTCCCGTCCTGAACCAACTGGCGTAAGACTCTGCCAGGGATGCCAGGGAAAATGAGAGGGGTGGGGCGGGGAGAGGGCCCGGGGAAGTCTGTAAAATGTCCTTATTATGATGAACCAGAGGGAGCAGCAGTCAGAAGTTTGTTATGTTAGGCTGCTATGACACAACCTTTAATTAGTGGGGATCCCAGGCGCTCTGGGCCTGAGGTTTAATCAGTGGACCTTTAGCGAGAGCACCACCCTCGCCTCGCTGCACGCCCTGAGGACACGCTGATCATGGCGTCCGTGTGCCCCCTCATCTACTGAGGGGTTCCGAGGCGCCATGGTGATGCCAGATAATGAGGAAGGCTTGTCAGAGGGGCACTCCAAGGGTCCCCCTTCCAAAGGCCCCCGCTGCCTCTCCAGTAATCTACCCAGCACAAAACACTGCTGCTGCTTTGTTTTCATTTCAAAGGATCTCCAGAGGTCTCCTCGGAGAGAGGAGGGAGGGAGGGGTGTTGGGTCACAGAGAGACTACTCTAGACCAAATAACATCTGGACCAAATAACATACTCTGAGATCAGTGATCTTTTTGGAACATCAGTTTACTGATTATATCAATATGTTCACTAACAAGTGGCAGCGAGTGATAAAATATCATTGAATATGTATCAACGTGTTTACATTTGGTCATATCATGTTCCTGTTATGCGTTGTACACATCTGTTCCTGTCTGTTTCTCTCTGTCCTCCTGATGGGGGAGCTGTGTCCATAGTGAAACCCTGCAGTAGACTGACAGAGAGAGCAGAGGTAAGGATGTAAACAGTCATCTCTTATGATGATTATTGCTAGTAGTCAGTATTGATCAAGGCAATATGGTGAACAGTGGGAAACGGCCATGTGCCTCCAATTGTTTGGGCCGCATGAGCCACTGCCTCTATTGCCTCGGATTATTGCTGACTGGGCTCGGAGCTCAGGGGATGGTGTCTTAATGGTATCACTGCTGCTTTCGCCTTTACAGACTACATGACAGACTACATGACAGACTACATTACAGACTACATTACAGACTACATGACAGACTACATTACAGACTACATTACAGACTACATTACAGACTACATTACAGACTACATTACAGACTACATGACAGACTACATTACAGACTACATGACAGACTACATGACAGACTACATGACACATGACAGACTACATGACAGACTACATTACAGACTACATGACAGACTACATGACAGACTACATGACAGACTACATGACAGACTACATGACAGACTACATGACAGACTACATTACAGACTACATTACAGACTACATGACAGACTACATGACAGACTACATTACAGACTACATTACAGACTACATGACAGACTACATTACAGACTACATGACAGACTACATTACAGACTACATTACAGACTACATTACAGACTACATGACAGACTACATGACAGACTACATGACAGACTACATGACAGACTACATGACAGACTACATTACAGACTACATGACAGACTACATTACAGACTACATGACAGACTACATTACAGACTACATGACAGACTACATTACAGACTACATTACAGACTACATTACAGACTACATTACAGACTACATGACAGACTACATTACAGACTACATGACAGACTACATTACAGACTACATGACAGACTACATTACAGACTACATTACAGACTACATGACAGACTACATGACAGACTACATGACAGACTACATGACAGACTACATGACAGACTACATTACAGACTACATGACAGACTACATTACAGACTACATGACAGACTACATGACAGACTACATGACAGACTACATGACAGACTACATGACAGACTACATTACAGACTACATGACAGACTACATGACAGACTACATTACAGACTACATGACAGACTACATTACAGACTACATGACAGACTACATGACAGACTACATTACAGACTACATGACAGACTACATTACAGACTACATGACAGACTACATTACAGACTACATGACAGACTACATTACAGACTACATGACAGACTACATGACAGACTACATTACAGACTACATTACAGACTACATTACAGACTACATTACAGACTACATGACAGACTACATGACAGACTACATTACAGACTACATGACAGACTACATGACAGACTACATGACAGACTACATGACAGACTACATGACAGACTACATGACAGACTACATGACAGACTACATGACAGACTACATTACAGACTACATTACAGACTACATTACAGACTACATTACAGACTACATTACAGACTACATGACAGACTACATGACAGACTACATGACAGACTCCATTACAGAATACATGACAGACTACATTACAGACTACATTACAGACTACATGACAGACCACATGACAGACTACATTACAGACTACATGACAGACTACATTACAGACTACATGACAGACTACAGTACAGACTACATGACAGACTACATGACAGACTACATGACAGACTACATGACAGACTACAATACAGACTACATGACAGACTACATTACAGACTACATTACAGACTACATGACAGACTACATTACAGACTACATTACAGACTACATGACAGACTACATGACAGGCTACATGACAGACTACATGGCAGACTACATCTACAGACTACATGACTACATGACAGACTACATTACAGACTACATGACAGACTACTTTACAGACTATATTACAGACTACATGACAGACTACATGACAAACCCACCGGCCTCTAAGACCCACAGGAAAATCACCATATTTATAACATATTTCCTGTTTGTATTTTATCTGTTACCTGGTGTTTCACTGTTATATTTTGAAAGGATATTATCATCTGCTTTAAAAACAGTAATGTCTCAAATCAGCTGATTGCATCTCCTGTGCCTCTCATCTCCCCCACCTCTGTGTGAGTCCTGTCTCAGAGGAGTAATCACAGAGCTGGGCCAACTAGAAACACACTGGAGAAACACATGACAAGGGGGATGGGGATTATAATCCTTATTATGATTATTATCAGGTTGCCACAGTGGAAATGGTGATCATGGTGAATGGTAGGAGGTGATAGAAGACAGTGATGATGGTGGTCATTGTGATGAGGAGGAGGTGATAGAAGACAGTGATGATGGTGGTCATTGTGATGAGGAGGAGGTGATAGAAGACAGTGATGATGGTGGTCATTGTGATGAGGAGGATAGAAGACAGTGATGATGGTGGTCATTGTGATGACAGTGATGATGGTGGTCATTGTGATGAGGAGGAGGTGATAGAAGACAGTGATGATGGTGGTCATTGTGATGAGGAGGAGGTGATAGAAGACAGTGATGATGGTGGTCATTGTGATGAGGAGGAGGTGATAGAAGACAGTGATGATGGTGGTCATTGTGATGAGGAGGAGGTGATAGAAGACAGTGATGATGGTGATCATGGTGAATGGTAGGAGGTGATAGAAGACAGTGATGATGGTGGTCATTGTGATGAGGAGGAGGTGATAGAAGACAGTGATGATGGTGGTCATTGTGATGAGGAGGAGGTGATAGAAGACAGTGATGATGGTGGTCATTGTGAATGGTAGGAGGTGATAGAAGACAGTGATGATGGTGGTCATTGTGATGAGGAGGAGGTGATAGAAGACAGTGATGATGGTGGTCATTGTGATGAGGAGGAGGAGGTGATAGAAGACAGTGATGATGGTGGTCATTGTGATGAGGAAGGAGGTGAGGAGGTGATATGAAGACAGTGATGATGGTGGTCATTGTGATGAATGAGGAGGTGAGGACAGTGATGATGTGATAGAAGACAGTGATGATGGTGGTCATTGTGATGAGGAGGAGGTGATAGAAGACAGTGATGATGGTGGTCATTGTGATGAGGAGGAGGAGGAGAAGACAGTGATGATGAAGACAGTGATGATGGTGGTCATTGTGATGAGGAGGAGGAGGAGGTGATAGAAGACAGTGATGATGGTGGTCATTGTGATGAGGAGGAGGAGGAGGTGATAGAAGACAGTGATGATGGTGGTCATTGTGATGAGAGGAGGAGGAGGTGATAGAAGACAGTGATGATGGTGGTCATTGTGTGTTGGATGTTGGAAGTCAGCTACTGTATTCCATCAACAGTCTACAGCAATGGTTTCTCTTCTTTTTTTCATTGGAAGAATAGGTCTGGCGTCAACTGGAGTTAACTGAGGATATCTCCAGCACATTTTGATAGCTTTGATTCCACATGACTCAAAGAAAGGCACAGTGGAGAACATTCCATCAATTCTCTCTTTGAAGGGAGTGATCTGACACAGCTAATTTGAATTATAAACAGGGAGGGACAGAGAGAGAGAGAGAGAGAGAGAGAGAGAGAGAGAGAGAGGGGGAGAGAGAGAGAGAGAGGGAGAGAGAGAGGGAGAGAGAAAGGGAGAGAGAGAGAGAGAGAGAAAGGGAGAGAGAGAGGGAGAGAGAGAGAAGCTATGTGTCTCTCTGCAGCAGTAGCAGCACCTGCTGGCTCTAGCCAAGTCATCTCATCAGAGTGTTATACAGTACAGGGAAATGCAGCGGTAATACTGTCCGACTGCTTGTACTTAACACAGGCTCTTGGACCTGAACAAGACGTGTGCAGACATGCAGTCATGCCACTGGTGTTCCAGTTAACACAGCCTCAGCCTTATCCAAGTCTCAATTAAGATCATGCTGATTGGTCATTTAGCAGAGGACCAACTTCTCCCTCCATTCTGTTCAGCACAACAATTAGATGTACAAAACATATCAGCCAACAATTACATAATATTATTACATTGTGCTGTGCCACTTATTGGTTTTCCCTAATCTGCAATCTGTGCTCTGTCCCAGTGTCTGGGGCTAATGAATAGGAAGTAGGGGTTAGTTGAACTCCTTCCTAGTGTAATTTCCCCCCTGCATACTATCTGAATGGGGTTGATTGAATCTGAATGGAGTGTCCCAGAGTGAGTTAATTTGGCACAGTGGACATGCGTCGTCTCCCACAGCAGGGCGTGATTATGATGGTCTCTCTGTGTCTGGGTGGGAAAGTGACCAAATTCACAATGATATTATTGTAGCTACCCCTGTGTCATAAATGGGTTGTGTTTGAAGGCTAACACAGCCTTTATGGGAGCTCCATTGTGTTTTATATCAAACCCCTTGTTGTTTCTACAGAAGAAGGAAAAAATATTAAAAAGGGACTTTACATTTGTAGCGTAAATCATTTATGGATAGACTCTCTCTCTGTCAGGGCGGATGTAGATTTACTGCTCACAGATGAAGAGAGATGTCACGGCCGAAGCTAAAGCGAATAACGGGGCTTTGTGAATACATTTGCCAGACTTCTATGGATGCTGTGAATTAATATTTGCCATACATGTTGTATGTGTCCTTGAGTGCAGCTCTTGCATAGACGGAGGGAGACCGTGGACGGCATTAGGCTCTAAGGGGGAGCCTGCAATTAAAGGCTGTATGCAGCATCCCACGAGGTGCTAATGCCCAGGATCAGCTGCTGTTCTAATGTCATTTCATCCCCCTGTTATTCACACGGCCTGTTTGATGTAGGAATACATCACCTCTTTTATCACCCCAACTCCCACCCCTGTCGACTCTACAACCCTTCCCTCCCTCTCCCCAGTTTGCACAGAACCTCCCCTTCTGTGTCTGAATGCTTATGTTGTCTTTTATCGCTTTCAAAGTAAACAGAGTCGCGCCGGGGACAAGCGAGAGAGAGAGAGATTGGGAAGGAGAGTGAGAGAGAGAGAGAAAGGAAAGGAGAGAGGGAGAGAGAAGGAAGGAGAGAGAGAGAGAGAGAGAGAGAGGGAGAGAGAGAGAGGTGGCACATGCACATTGTCAGTGTGCGGATGGCTACCGTGGTTACCTACTGCAATAGACACACAAAAGCAGAAAGAGAAATTCTCAGGAGGGAATAAAAGACCACAACAAGAGAGAAGGAAGACCAGGGCAGGAGAGAGAAAAAAGAGAGTAGTGCGCTGCCAGAAGGAGAGAGAGAGTAGAGAGAGTGAGTGGGAACAAGAGAGCGAGCAAGAGAGAGCAAGAGACAGAGTAGCGAGGAAAGAGAGCGAAGGATCTTCCTGCTAAATGCGCAAAGCATCCCGTTACCACACGCTGAGCTCCATGGCCAACTCAGGCTGTCTGCTTCTCTCCGGCTCCGGGATGCTACCTCACTCCCTCCACTGTCCCCCTGCCTTCCTCTACCTACACCAGGTAAGTCTCTCTATCTCCATCCCTTCCTCTCTTTTTCTGTCTCCTCCTCTCCCTCCCTCTCTCTTTCTCTTTCTGTCGCCCTCTCGCTCCATCTCTTTCATTCCTCCGTTTGCTGGGCAGCACGTGATGTGATTGTGTTTCCCTGAGTACTCCCCAACCCCGACCCTGACCCTTCCAACACAGACAGGGGGGGTCATCTCCTTTATTTTCCCCTTTCAGCCTTTATTTCCTCCTTTTATTTTCCTCTAATCCACCCGTGCAGTTTTGAACGAGGGAATTCATGAATTAGTGACGTGGGACTGGGTTACGACATGTTTGTTTAGATCTCGGCTTCATGACTCATTTTGCTGTGATTGTAACACTGCATATTTTACTGCTCATTCTATGGTCATACTGTCCTGTCACTTTCCATTGTGTGTCAACACTTTTCACTGAGAAATTCAGGTAAAACAAATTACACTCAGTCACTTATGTTCATTTTGTGAGAGGGGTGACATTGAGCAACTCTTTCACTTTTCTGTCATGATCATCTACATTGATATTTGTTTGAGTAATTATATGAAGCTTCGATTTTTGGTTTTAATTGATTCCTTGTCACTGGTCCCTCTTGCTTTGTGAAATCTTAAGATTCACTCTGCAGAGGAAAACAACTACCCAACAAGGTGACTGTTACGAGCGGGCCCATATGCATCTCTTGAATTATTCAAAACATTTTAATTCAGCGAGGGGGGTTGGTCGCCTGTTCAATTGTGTTTTTACTACCACTAGCATGTGTTGCAGTAAACAGTGTGTTACTGCAGTGATTGAAGCAAATAATGGTAAGGCTGGCAGGATGGAGCCTCCTGCTTCCCCTTTTAAATCCTGCTCCCCATCAGGGTAATGGCCCCTGTCCCCTCCTACCCATCTGTCCAACGCGGGTACACCCCGACGGCTAGGCCATCAGAGGGGGACAGGCATGTGGACGACCAGGTGCCGCTAGCACACACTTCACGTGGAGAAGCCAGGGCGAGGATTCCCCAAGGAAATACTGCTTTTATTCATGGCCTCAGGAATGTGTGTGTGTGTGTGTGTGTGTGTGTGTGTGTGTGTGTGTGTGTGTGTGTGTGTGTGTGTGTGTGTGTGTGTGTGTGTGTGTGTGTGTGTGTGTGCGTGCGTGCGTGCGTGCGTGCGTGTGTGTGTGTGTGTGTGTGTGTGTGCATATTTTTGCATGGGTGTGTACGGGGGTTGGGGTCTATATTTGTGTATGAAACAAAGGGTGATATGTATGACAATTGGGAATTTCTTCAACTTTACCTCTGCTGTAACTGACTTATGGAAATAGAGAGGCTGGTCTACAAAGACAACATTATTTTCTGAAACACAAGATTACTGTACTGTATCTATTCATATGATTTGTGTCTGACTCTAGTAAAAAATAATATATTACTTATTGTATGTCACATATGGGGCATATAATGTCAGTCCTGCTTCAAACAAATACATGTTTTGCTCTGTTCAATCCATATCCTTATTAAGTGGAGGAACACCTCAGAATTCATAGAAAATTCAAAAAGGATGTTTTCACAAAATATCAAAGCATTTTACATGAATCAATTATTCACATACCCTTGTTATGGGGGCCCACCGGACCTATCCTACTCCTGTAGTGTTATTTGGGAAATGACTGTAGCCCTCTCCTCTCCCCCTTTCTCTGTGCTGACCCCTCTTTTGTATCGTGGCCATTGCTCCTTTTCAGACGGTGGCGGGTCACTGCATCCTCTGCACCTCTCTTTCTCCCCGCACCTCGGCCCAGAGGCACCTCTCTTTCTCCCCGCACCTCAGCCCAGACGCACCTCTCTTTCTCCCCGCACCTCGGCCCAGAGGCACCTCTCTTTCTCCCCGCACCTCGGCCCAGACGCACCTCTCTTTCTCCCCGCACCTCGGCCCAGACGCACCTCTCTTTCTCCCCGCACCTCGGCCCAGAGGCACCTCTCTTTCTCCCCGCACCTCGGCCCAGACGCACCTCTCTTTCTCCCCGCACCTCGGCCCAGACGCACCTCTCTTTCTCCCCGCACCTCGGCCAAGACGCACCTCTCTTTCTCCCCGCACCTCGGCCCAGACGCACCTCTCTTTCTCCCCGCACCTCGGCCCAGAGGCACCTCTCTTTCTCCCCGCACCTCGGCCCAGACGCACCTCTCTTTCTCCCCGCACCTCGGCCCAGACGCACCTCTCTTTCTCCCCGCACCTCGGCCCAGACGCACCTCTCTTTCTCCCCGCACCTCGGCCCAGACGCACCTCTCTTTCTCCCCGCACCTCGGCCCAGACGCACCTCTCTTTCTCCCCGCACCTCGGCCCAGACGCACCTCTCTTTGTCCCCGCACCTCGGCCCAGACGCACCTCTCTTTCTCCCCGCACCTCGGCCCAGACGCACCTCTCTTTCTCCCCGCACCTCGGCCCAGACGCACCTCTCTTTCTCCCCGCACCTCGGCCCAGACGCACCTCTCTTTCTCCCCGCACCTCGGCCCAGACGCACCTCTCTTTCTCCCCGCACCTCGCACCTCGGCCCAGACGCACCTCTCTTTCTCCCCGCACCTCGGCCCAGACGCACCTCTCTTTCTCCCCGCACCTCGGCCCAGACGCACCTCTCTTTCTCCCCGCACCTCGGCCCAGACGCACCTCTCTTTCTCCCCGCACCTCGGCCCAGACGCACCTCTCTTTCTCCCCGCACCTCGGCCCAGACGCACCTCTCTTTCTCCCGCACCTCGGCCCAGACGCACCTCTCTTTCTCCCCGCACCTCGGCCCAGACGCACCTCTCTTTCTCCCCGCACCTCGGCCCAGAGGCACCTCTCTTTCTCCCCGCACCTCGGCCCAGACGCACCTCTCTTTCTCCCCGCACCTCGGCCCAGACGCACCTCTCTTTCTCCCCGCACCTCGGCCCAGACGCACCTCTCTTTCTCCCCGCACCTCCCCAGACACCTCGGCCCAGACGCACCTCTCTTTCTCCCCGCACCTCGGCCCAGACGCACTTCACCTCTCTTTCTCCCCGCACCTCGGCCCAGACGCACCTCTCTTTCTCCCCCTTGCACCTCGGCCCAGACGCACCTCTCTTTCTCCCCACACCTCGGCCCAGACGCACCTCTCTTTCTCCCCGCACCTCGGCCCAGACGCACCCCGCACCTTTCCCAGACCGCACCTTTCCAGAGCGACGCACCTCTCTTTCTCCCCACCTCGGCCCAGACGCACCTCTCTTTCCCCGCACCTCGGCCCAGACGCACCTCTCTTTCTCCCCGCACCTTGGCCCAGACGCACCTCTCTTTCTCCCCGCACCTTGCCCAGACGCACCTCTCTTTCTCCCCGCACCTCGGCCCAGACGCACAGAGTCCCCGCACCTCGGCCCAGACGCACCTTTTCCCTTTAACTCAGAGGGTATGAGACGCACCTCGATTTACCCCCCCCCGCAGAGGGTGTGAGGGAAGATCACACAGAGACTATAAGGAGAATAGATTGAGGTGAAAGCCTTTTCCCTAGCAGTTTGTTTGAATTCAAAAAGGGGAGACTGCATTGAAATGACTCTGATTGCTTTGGGTATTATGTTGGAACATGATGATGATATCACAGGCGTATGAGTTTTATTACATAAGATTACTAAACCAATACTTTTTCCTGTTTTACGTTTTGAAATACTCTTTTGGGTATTATGCAAATATCACAGGCGTATTTTTACATAAAAGATTACTAAACCAATACTTTTTCCTGTTTTACGTTGTGGGTTTCACTGTGTTGTTGTACTTGGCAAATGCTTGATGCTCTTTGTAGTGGGTTGTTGTGTGTAATGAGAGAAATGAATCTTGGCTAAATGGCAGTTGTTTCTCGCTGCTTAACTCAGAGGGTAAGAGACTCCGTGCTGTAACTCAGAGGGTATGGCAGGCTATTCTGATTAACTCAGAGGGTATGGCAGTATCATGCTACCTCTCGCTGCTGTAACTCAGAGGGTATGGCAGTATCATGCTACCTCTCGCTGCTGTAACTCAGAGGGTATGGCAGTATCATGCTACCTCTGCTGTAACTCAGAGGGTATGGCAGTGCTGTAACTCAGAGGGTATGGCAGTATGGCAACTCAGAGGGTATGGCAGTATCGTGCTACCTCTCGCTGCTGTAACTCAGAGGGTATGGCAGTATCATGCAGTATCGCGCTACCTCTCGCTGCTGTAACTCAGAGGGTATGGCAGTATCATGCTACCTCTCGCTGCTGTAACTCAGAGGGTATGGCAGTATCATGCTACCTCTCGCTGCTGTAACTCAGAGGGTATGGCAGTATCATGCTAAACTCAGAGGGTATGGCAGTATCGTGCTACCTCTCGCTGCTGTAACTCAGAGGGTATGGCAGTATCATGCTACCTCTCGCTGCTGTAACTCAGAGGGTATGGCAGTATCGCTACCTCTCGCTGTAACTCAGAGGGTATGGCAGTATCGTGCTACCTCTCGCTGCTGTAACTCAGAGGGTATGGCAGAGGGCTATGCTGCTGTAACTCAGAGGGTATGGCAGTATCGTGCTACCTCTCGCTGCTGTAACTCAGAGGGTATGGCAGTATCGTGCTACCTCTCGCTGCTGTAACTCAGAGGGTATGGCAGTATCGTGCTACCTCTCGCTGCTGTAACTCAGAGGGTATGGCAGTATCGTGCTACCTCTCGCTGCTGTAACTCAGAGGGTATGGCTCTACCTCTCGCTGCTGTAACTCAGAGGGTATGGCAGTATCGCGCTACCTCTCGCTGCTGTAACTCAGAGGGTATGGCAGTATCGTGCTACCTCTCGGCTGTAACTCAGAGGGTATGGCAGTATCGTGCTACCTCTCGCTGCTGTAACTCAGAGGGTATGGCAGTATCGCGCTACCTCTCGCTGCTGTAACTCAGAGGGTATGGCAGTATCGTGCTACCTCTCGCTGCTGTAACTCAGAGGGTATGGCAGTATCGCGCTACCTCTCGCTGCTGTAACTCAGAGGGTATGGCAGTATCGTGCTACCTCTCGCTGCTGTAACTCAGAGGGTATGGCAGTATCGTGCTACCTCTCGCTGCTGTAACTCAGAGGGTATGGCAGTATCGTGCTACCTCTCGCTGCTGTAACTCTCGCTGCCTGTCTGTCTGCGTAGATGATGTCATCTTTTTGCTCCGGCGATCAGGATCTAACAGTAGCATATTCCATGACTTATGGTGTCTGATATTGACAGCACTGATGAATTACAGTACGGGTGTTTACTTCACTGCTGTATATGAAAGTAGAAATATATTTCTGATACACATGTTGGGGTGGGATACGTAAACCCACAGTATTTAGTTGTGGCTGGTACAGTTGCTGGGCCTCAGTTTGTATCCCATGGATTTTCTATTTAGCAGGCTTTGGGTGGGCATCTGGCTGTGGTCGTAAATGCAGCTATATTATCTAAGTAGGAAGCAGTTCAATTAAAAAGAGGGAGTTTCTTAAGGCATTTCTTACATGTCTCTCTGTTTGAGCCTGCTACCATATCTGGAGATCTCACATTTCTGAAATTGCCTTTCCTGATTTGTAATTGGATTTTGTATCATCACATTCTGCTGTGTTGATATTGACCCTTATTGTTATATCTATTGATTGTTTCTTTGGGTGTTTTGCGTTATTCATTCCCCTCACCCGTTTTTTGAATAGCATCTTAAATGGTTAGTCAACCTTTAAAGGGAGCTTTCATGCGTGTGTAGATGGGCAGGGATCGTCTGGTTTCACCTGTTCCTCTGTCAGTGGTGTACCAGGCAGGCAGCCCAGGGGAGGTCTGTGTCCTCCTCCACAGCAGCGGGCCACTGATCTCTCTTCTCTCAGTGTAACCGACTCCTGCCTGCGTCAACACTGTGATCCCTTCTACACAGCCGGGAGTGGAGGGAAGACAGAGGCCGGGGAGGAAGGGATGTGGAGAGAACTGGGAATACACCACTTTATCTATCTTTGCATCCCTGTATCCCTCCCCCTCGGTTCAGGCCTTCATCCTCCACCGCCTCCCCAGTGAAGGGCTGTTTTGCCCGGGGGGGACAGTATCTGACAGTATGGGAGATTCAGGTTCCAGGTCTCCAGGGACAGGGCTAATTCTAGCTGTGAAGAGACAGGGCCTTTCTCAGGGATAATTATTGTAGGCCAAGCTGTACTATTGACAGCTGTAAATGGAGACGATGTCTGAAACTGGGGGCCAATAGATTTCTGTTCTTACATGGGCTGTGTGGGTGCAGGGGAGATGGGTTTGAGAAATAAGCCACAGCCTCTTTGGGCTTTGGAATGAGAGTGTGGAGGAGGCAGGAGGGATGGGTTCTCCCCCTCCACTGACCTCATGGGGAAAGGTTAACTGAGAATGGTTGTCTCTTTTTGCGCAAAGCTGAATGACACCCTCAGTGTACATGGCCTTTATGGTTAAATGGTTCCTGTTAAAGCTGGACCCGGTATTGTTTGAAGATACGAGAGGGCCTGGAGAAGGGAAGGACTGTTTATGACACCTTTCCACTTTTTTTATATCCATTGACAAGTTATTTTATATTTCCATCTTCTGTTTCATAAATTCGAAATGCATTCATAGCATTTTAAATCATTTCATTTCGTCACCAAGAAAGCTGGGCTTGACTCCTTAATGTAGTCAGTCAATTTGATGCAACGCAATTCACTTTGATTCAATCAAACTCGATTCAAAAACTTCAAACCCTATTTCATTGGCAGAGAATATGTTTCATTGTGTATTTTGCCTAAGATTATTTCTATGGAGGCCCTCTCTCTCTCTCTTTCTCTCTCTCTCTGTCTCTCTCTCTATCTGCCATTCAGCTGTTTTGTCCCTTAAACACCAAATTCATAACAGCAGAACAAAAGCGGAGGGGACTGATTGAAATGTTTTCTCACTTTTCCTCGCCGCTCTGGAGGAGAATTGTAAATCACAGCTCAGTCGTTTATGTTGAAATTTCATTTGGTGTGTGAGCTGAGCA
The DNA here is from genome assembly GCF_036934945.1 of Oncorhynchus masou masou. Classification (NCBI taxonomy): domain Eukaryota; kingdom Metazoa; phylum Chordata; class Actinopteri; order Salmoniformes; family Salmonidae; genus Oncorhynchus; species Oncorhynchus masou. The sequence goes on from NC_088226.1 coordinate 5,332,648, forward strand.
GAGTGGGGGCTGCCTGGTTCTTCAGAGGGGATGCGAGTCACGCCACACTCCCTCCCTGTGACTAGTAGTTCTCTTAAGGCTACCTACCGACTTACTCTGTTAGACCGCTGTAAATGGAACCAAATTACATTTCCTTCCCACAAAAAAGAATGTCACAAACAGTTCAATAGATTTACACTGCATGAAGCTGTATTGTGGGGGTTTAAGGGTTCTGTCTCTTTGGGGGGGAAGGATTTGTGTTGATTCACAATGTTTCACAGGAGAATGCGTACTTAACATTAGAGTGGGTGCAGTGCATTAATACATTTATATTTACATTTAGCCAATAATGCTAAACATCTCCAGTCATTAATGGTACCCATTAGCCTGGAGTTGACCAAGCTTTCTATATGCATAGCCTACAGTGTCATGTGATTAGCATGCTCAGTGCTTCTGAAAACAAAGTGCTGTTGTGGATATCTTCACTCTCCAGTATTCATCCAGATTTTTTTATAGCATGACACATCATTTGCACTCACTGTATATAGACGTTTTGTTTTCTTTTGTTCTACTGTATTATTGACTGTATGTTTTGTTTATTCCATGTGTAACTCGTATGTGTTGTTGTATGTGTCGAATTGCTACGCTTTATCTTGGCCAGGTCGCAGTTGCAAACTAGCCTACTTGGTTAAATAAAGGTGAAATAAAAAAATATAATGTAATTAATTTAATCACTATTCATGTCAAATATTTACTGTCTCAGAAAAACTGATCCCAGATCCTGGAATAATTATTCTCCTCATTTAAAGAAAGTATAATGCAGTATTTTAATGTTTTATTGGGAGCGACACCAATACATGCCACCATGTGCATTTTACAACTATCATAGGACTATTATAGGAGCAGCCTGTGATCAGAAAGGGAAGTGAACGTGAGTGTCGTCAACCCTGTATCTCAGTGGCCTCATTCTCTATGCAGAGATTTAATACAGCTCAAGAGTATTCGCTTGGTTTTGCAATCGCCACCATTACGTCCGCTTGAGCACTCCTTTAGCTA